>NW_026110962.1:345000-657541 GCF_024679095.1 Eriocheir sinensis | reverse complement strand
TTGTATGAAAATAAAGATGCAAAATAACCATAAAATAAAGAATATTTTTTAAAAAGACATTTACAAGAATACACATGGAATAATTAAATTTGTATTAAAATTAATATACAAAATGCACGTACAATAAGGGAAATTTGTATTGAAAAAATATACAAAATGCACATAAAACAATGTATATTTGTTTCAAAATATATATATACGAATACACATAAAACAACGTATATTTATATAGAAATATATATACAAAATACACATGAAATGACGTAAATACGTATAAAAATATATATACACAATACACATTAAATAATGTAAATTCGCATCAAAATAAATAAACAAAATATCAATAATAGGATGTGTATTTGTGTGAAAATAGATATACAAAATACACATAAAATATTTTAAATTTGTATAAAACTCTATTAAAAAAATACACAAAATAATTTAAATTTGTATAAAAATATATATACAATATACACATAAAACTAGTTAAATTTCTATTGAAATACATATACAAAATACACATAAAATAATGTAAATTTGAATGAAAATATCTAAACAAATACACTTAAAATAACGTAAATTTGTATGGAATATATAGATAAAATACACATTAAATAAAGTAATATGTATAAAAAATATATACAAAACAGAAATAGAATAATGTAAAATCGTATCAAAATAAATACACAGAATATTAATAAAATAATGTAAATTTGTATGAAAATAAAGATGCAAAATACCCATAAAAATATATATACCAAAATACACATAAAATATTTAAATATAAATATACAAAATGCACATACAATAAGGTAAATTTGTATTGAAATAGATATGCAAAATATATATAAAACAATTTGAATGAAAATATATAAACAAATACACTTATAATAACGTAAATTTGTTTGAAATATATATGCAAGATACACATTAAATAAAGTAAATGTGTATAAAAAAATATATACAAAAAAGAAATAGAATAATGTAAAATCCTATCAACATAAATACACAGAATATCGATAAAATAATGTAAATTTGTATGAAAAGAAAGATGCAAAATTCCCATAAAATAGAGCATTTTTTATAAAAATATATATACCAAAATACACATAAAATATTTAAATTTGTATTGAAATAAATATACAAAATGCATATACAGTAAGGTAAATATGTATTGAAAGAGATATTCAAAAATACATATAAAACAAAGTTAATTTGTTTCAAAATATATATACGAATACTCATAAAATAACGTAGATTTCTATAGAAATATATATACAAAAAACACAGGAAATTATGTAAATACGTATAAAAATATATATACAAAATATATATCTAGGTAAATTCGTGTCAAAATAAATAAACAAAATATCATGAAAAGAATGTGTATTTGCATGAACATAAATAATAGATAATAAATTTGTATGAAATATATATGCAAGATACACATTAAATAATGTAAATATGTAAAAAAAAATATATATACAAAAAGCAAATAGAATAATGTGAAACAGTAACAAAATATGCAATGTGTATTTTGGTATCAATAATTTTATAAAAAAACGTAAATTTGAATAAAAAAATATGTACAAAACACAAATAGAATAATGTAAAATCGCATCAAAATAAATACACAGAATATTAATAAAATAACGTAAATTTGTATGAAAATAAAGAAGCAAAATACCCATAAAATAACGCATTTTTTTTATTTATAAATATGCAAATACACATAAAAAATTTAATTTATTAAAATAAATATACAAAAACACATACAATAAAGGTGATTATAAAACCTAAATTGTATAAAAAATATGTACAAAACAGAAATAGAATAATGTAAAAATCGCATCAAAATAAATACACAGAATATTAATAAAAATAATGTAAGTTTGGCATGAAAATAAAGAAGCAAAAATAACATAAAATAACGCATTTTTATTTACTAAAATATATATACCAAATACATAAAAAATTTAATTTGTATTAAATAAACAAAAAAACACATACAATAAGAGTAAATTGTATAAAAAAATATGTACAAAACACAAATAGAATAATGTAAATCGCATCAAAAGAAATAAACACACAGAATAATAAAATAATGTGAAATTTGTATGAAATAAAAGCAAAATACCCATAAAATAACTCATTTTTTTTATTTATAAAAAATATATATACCAAAATACACATAAAAAAATTAAATTTGTATTAAAATAAATATATAAAAACACTAATGAGTGATTGTGTTCAAATAGATGTGCAAAATACAAAAAATATATACAAAACTAAAATAGAATAATGTCAAATCGTATCAAAATAAATACACTGAATATTAATAAAACAATGTATATTTGTATGAAAATAAAGATGCAAAATACCCATTAAATAACGCATTTTTTTATAAAAATATATATACCAAAATACACATGAAAAAATTAATTTGTATAAAAATATATATACAAAATACACATAAAATGAAGTAAATACGTATAAGAAAATGTATACAAAATACACATAAAATTATGTAAATTCGTATCAAAATAAATAAACAAAATACCAATAAAAGAATGTGTATTTGTATAAATATAAATATATATACGAATACACATAAAATAACGTAGATTTCTATAAAAATATATATACAAAATACACATAAAATGAAGTAAATACGTATAAAAAAATGTATACAAAATACACATAAAATAATGTAAATTCGTATCAAAATAAATAAACAAAATACCAATAAAAGAATGTGTATTTGTATAAATATAAATATATACACAAATAAAATAACGAAAATCTATATAAAACTATATACAACAGAAGTAATTAAATTTGTATGAAAATATATACAAAATACACAAAATAAGCTAAATTTGAATTGAAATATATTAAAAATACACATATTTTGCATATATATTTTCAAACAAATTTAAATTATTTTTGTGCATTTTTATATATTTATTTTTGTTATACATAGAATAATGTAAAATCGTATCAAAATAAGTACACAGAATATCAATAAAATAATTTAAATTTGTATGAAAATAAAGATGCAAAATACCCATAAGATAAAGCATATTTTTTTAAATACAGATACAAAATACACATAGAATAATGAAATTTGTATTAAAATTAATATACATAATGCACACATACCAAAAGGTAAATTTGTATTAAAAAAAAAGCAAAATAAAAATAAAACAGTGTAAATTGGTTTCAAATTATATACGAATACACATAAAATAACGTGTATATTGTATATCTATTTTCATACAAATACACATTCTTTTATTGATATTTTGTTTATATATTTTGATGCGAATTTACATTATTTAATGTATATTGTGTATATATATTTTTATACGTATTTACGTCATTTCATGTGTATTTTCTATATATATTTCTATTGATATATACGTTATTTTATGTGTATTCGTCTATATATTTTGAAACAAATATACATTGTTTTATGTGCATTTTGTATATTTTTTCAATACAAATTTACCTTATTGTACGTGCATTTTGTATATTAATTTTAATAAAAATTTAATTATTCTATGTGTATTCTTGTATATGTATTTTTAAAAAAATATGCTTTATTTTATGGGTATTTTGCATCTTTATTTTCATACAAAATTACATTATTTTATTGATATTCTGTGTATTTATTTTCATACGATTTTACATTATTCTATGTATATTTTGTATATCTATTTTATACAAATGTACGTTATTTTATGTGAATTTGTTTTCATTTCATACAAATTTACAATATTTTATGTGTATTTTGTACATTTATTTAAATACAAATTTAACTAATTATATGTGTATTTTGTATATCTATTTTCATACAAATTGAAATTTATTTTTTTGTTTTTTGTATATATATTTTATTATTTTGTATATTTATTTTCCTACAAATATACGTTCTTTTATCGGAATTTTGATTATTTATTTTGATACGAATTCTCATTTTTTTAGGTGTATTTGATATATATATATTTTTATACTTATTTACATAATTTTATATGTATTTTGAATATATATTTTCATAGAAATTTACTCTATATGTATATACGAAAAAACACAAAAATAATTTAAATTTGTATGAAAATAAATATACAAAATACACATAAAATTAGGTAAATTTGTATTGAAATACATATACAAAATACACTTGAAATAATGTAAATTTGAATGAAATTATATAAACAAATACACTTAAAATAACGTTAATTTGTATAAAATATATATAAAAAATACACATTAAATAATGAAAATATGTATAAAAAAATATATACAAAACACAATAACGCATTTTTTATAAAATTTTATATACCAAAATACACATAAAATATTTGAATTTGTATTAAAATAAATATACAAAATGCACATACAATAAGGTAAATTTGTATTGAAATAGATATGCAAAAAACATATAAAACAATGTAAATTTGTTTCAAAATATATATACGAATACACATATAATAACGTAGATTTCTATAAATATATATATACAAAATACAAATAAAATTAAGTAAATACGAATCAAAAATGTATACAAAATACACATAATATAATGTAAATTCGTAAAATATAAATAAACAAAATACCTATAAGAGAATGTGTATTTGTATAAATATAAATATACAAAATGCACATAAAATAACGTAAATTTGTATAAAACTATATAAAAAAATACACAGAAATAATTAAATTTGTATAAAAATAGATAAACAAAATACACTCAAAAATAAGCTAAATTTGAATTGAAATATATATACAAAATACATAAAATAAAGTAAATTCGTTTCAAAATATTTTTAACAGATACACATATAATAACGTAAATTTGTTAAAAAAAACTATATAAACAAAATACACATTAAGTAATGTAAATACGTATAAAAAAATATTTACAAAATACACAAATAATCAAGTCATTCGTATCAAAATAAATAAACAAAAAACTAATTAAATAATGTAAATTTGTATGAGAAAACATATACAAAATACACATAAAATAACGTTTTATGTTTCTATAAAAATATATGTAAAAGATTCACATAAAATTAGTTTGCATAAAAAAATATACACAAAACACACATTAGATAATGTAAATGAGTATAAAAATATGTATACAAAATACCTATGAAATAATCTAAATTCGTATCGAGTTAAATTAAGAAAATAACAATAAAATAATGTAATTTTGGATGAAAATATATAGAAAACACACATAAAATAACCTAAATACAAAAACAAATATACACATTAAATAATTTAAAATTGAATGAAATAAATATACAAAATAAACATAAAATAAGGTAAATTTGTAATAAAATATATGTAAGAATACACATAAAATAATATAAATTTGTATGAAAATATATATACAAATACACAAAATAACATGAATTTGTATAAAATTTGTTTCAAAATATATACGAATACACACAATAAAATAACGTAAATTTTTATGAAAATATATATATAAAATATACATAAAATACTTAAAATAACGTAAATATGTATCAAATATATATACAAAAAACACATTAAATATTGTAAATATGTATAAAAAAATATATACAAAACATAAATAAAATAATGTAAAATCGTATCAAAATAAATACAGAAAATATTAATAAAATAATGTAAATTTGTATGAAAATTAAGATGCAAAATACCCATAAAATAACGCATTTTTTTATAAAAATATATATACGAAAAAACATAAAATATTTGATTTTGTATTAAAATAAATAGATATACATTCTTTTCTTGGTATTTTGTTTATTTATTTTGTTTCGAATTTACATTATTTTATGTGTATTTTGTTTACATTTTTTTACACGTATTTACTTAATTTTATGTGTATTTTGTATATATATTTTTATAGAAATCTACGTTATTTTTTGTGTATTCGCATATATATTTTGAAACAAATTTACATTGTTTTATATGTATTTTTGCATATCTCTTTCAATAGAAGTTTACCTTATTGTATGTGCATTTTGTATATTTTTTTCAATACAAATTTAAATATTTTATGTGTATTTTGGTATATATATTTTTATAAGAAATGCGCTATTTGATGGGAATTTTGCATCTTTATTTTCATACAAATTTGCATTATTTTATTAATATTCGGTGTATTTATTTTGATACGATTTTACATTATTCTATTTGTTTTTTGTATATATTTTTTTTTATACATATTTACATTATTTAATGTGTATCTTGCATATATATTAAATACAAATTTATTATCTATTATTTATTTTCATACAAATACACATTCTTTTATTGATATTTTGTTTATTTATTTTGACGAGAATTTAAATTATTTAATGTATATTTTTGCATATCTCTTTCAATACAAGTTTACCTTATTGTATGTGCATTTTGTATATTTACTTCAATACAAATTTAAATATTTTATGTGTATTTTGGTATATATATTTTTATAAGAAATGCGCTATTTGATGGGAATTTTGTATCTTTATTTTCATACAAATTTACATTATTTTATTAATATTCGGTGTATTTATTTTGATACGATTTCACATTATTCTATTTGTTTTTTGTATATATATTTTTTATACATATTTACATTATTTAATGTGTATCTTGCATATATATTTCATACAAATTTATTATCTATTATTTATTTTCATACAAATACACATTCTTTTCATGATATTTTGTTTATTTATTTTGACACGAATTTACCTAGATATGTATTTT
This sequence comes from Eriocheir sinensis, assembly GCF_024679095.1. NCBI lineage: Eukaryota > Metazoa > Arthropoda > Malacostraca > Decapoda > Varunidae > Eriocheir > Eriocheir sinensis. The sequence continues at coordinate 650,785 of NW_026110962.1, read as the reverse complement.
GTATATATATTTTTATACGTATATACATAATTTCATGTGTATTTTGTATATATATTTCTATAGAAATCTACGTTATTTTATGTGTATTCGTATATATATTTTGAAACAAATTTACTTTGTTTTATATGTATTAGTGAATATCTCTTTCAATACACATTTACCTTACTGTATATGCATTTTGAATATTTATTTCAATACAAATTTAAATATTTTATGAGTATTTTGGTATATATATTTTTATAAAAAATGCGCTATTTTATGGGAATTTTGCATCTTTCTTTTCATACAAATTTACATTATTTTATTGATATTCTGTGTATTTATATTGATAGGATTTTACATTATTCTATTTCTTTTTTGTGTATATTTTTTTATACACATTTACATTATTTAATGTGTATCTTGCATATATATTTTATACAGATTTACGTTATTTTAAGTGTATTTGTTTATATATTTTCATTCAAATTAACATTATTCTATGTGTATTTTGTATATGTATTTCAATACAAATTTACCTAATTTTATGTGTATTTTGTATATTTCTTTTCATACAAATTTTAAATTTTTTTGTGTATTTTTGTATATAGTTTTATACAAATTTAGGTTATTTTATGTACGCATTTACTTTATTTAATGTGTGTTTTGTATATATTTTTATGCAAATTTACTTTATTTTATGTGCATTTTTGTACATATATTTTTTTAGAAATTTGCGTTAATTTATGTGTATTTGTATATGTTTTCTCATACAAATTTACATTATTTGATTGCTATTTTGTTTATTTATTTTGATACAATTGAAAATAGATATACAAAATATACATAAAATAAACTAAATTTGTATTTAAATATATACACAAAATACATAAGATAATGTAAATTTGTATCAAAATATTTCAACAGATGCGCATAAAACAACGTAAATTTGTTTTAAAATATACAAAATACACATTAAATAATGTAAATATGTATAAAAAAATATATATACAAAACACAAATAGAATAATGTAAAATCGTATCAAAATAAATACACAGAATATTAATAAAACAATGTAAATTTGTATGAAAATAAAGATGCAAAATACCCATTAAATAACGCATTTTTTATAAAAATATATATACCAAAAATACACATGGAAAAATTAATTTGTATTAAAATAAATATACAAAATACACATACAATAAGGTAAATCTGTATTGAAATAGATATGCAAAATACATATAAAACAATGTAAATTTGTTTCAAAATATATATATGGATACACATAAAATAACGTAGATTTGTATAAAAATATATATACAAAATACACATAAAATGAAGTAAATACGTATAAGATAATGTATACAAAATACGCATAAAATAAAGTAAATTCGTATCAAAATAAATAAACAAAATACCAATAAAAGAATGTGTATTTGTATAAATATAAATATACAAAATACACATAAAATAACGTAAATTTGTATAAAACTATACAAAAATACACAGAAGTAATTAAATTAGTATGAAAATAGATATACAAAATACAGATAAAATTTGAATTGAAATGTATATACAAAATAGAATAATGTATTTATATTTAGGTTATTTTATGTGTATTTTGTATATATATTTTCATCCAAAATTACATTATTTTATTGGTATTTTTTTTATTTAATTCGATACGAATTTAGATTATTTCATAGGTATTTTCTATACATATTTTTATACTCATTTACATAATCTAATGTGTGTTTTCTATATATATTTTTATGCAAATTTATTTTATGTTTTTATTTTTATAGAAATTTTCGTTATTTTATGTATATAGTTTTATATAAATTTACGTTATTTTATGTGCATTTTGTATATCTATATTTATACAAATACACATTCTTTTATTGGTATATTGTTTATTTACATTTATACGTATTTACTTTATTTTATGTGTATTTTGTATATATATTTTTATAGAAATCTACGTTATTTTATGTGTATTCGTATATATATTTTGAAACAAATTTACATTGTTTTATATGTATTTTGCATATCTATTTCAATACAAATTTACCTTATTGTATATGCATTTTGTATATTTATTTTAATACAAATTGAAATATTTTTTGTGTATTTTGGTATCAATAATTTTATAAAAAAAAGTTAATTTGTATAAAAAAATATGTACAAAACACAAATAGAATAATGTAAAATCGTATCAAAATAAATACACAGAATATTAATAAAATAATGTAAATTTGTATGAAAATAAAGAAGCAAAATACCCATAAAATAACGCATTTTTTTATTTATAAAAATATATATACCAAAATATACATCAAAAAATTAAATTTGTATTAAAATAAATATACAAAAAACACATACAATAAGGTAAATTTGTATTGAAATAGATATGCAAAATACATATAAGACAATGTAAATTTGTTTCAAAATATATATACGAATAACGTAGATTTCTATAAAAATATATATACAAAATACACATAAAATGAAGTAAATACGTATAAAAAAATGTATACAAAATACACATAAAATAATGTAAATTCGTATCAAAATAAATAAACAAAACACCAATTAACGAATGTGTATTTGTATAAATATAAATATACAAAATACACATAATATAACGTAGATTTATATAAAACTATATACAAAAATACACAGAAGTAATTAAATTTGTATGAAAATATATACAAAATACACACAAAATAAGCTAAATTTGAATTGAAGTATATATACAAGATACACATATTTTGCATATCTATTTTCAAACAAATTTAAACTATTTTTGTGTATTTTTGTATATATTTATTTTTGTTATACATAGAATAATGTAAAATCGTATCAAAATAAGTACACAGATTATCAATAAAATAATTTAAATTTGAATGAAAATAAAGATGCAAAATACCCATAAGATACAGCATATTTTTTTTTAAAAATACATATACAAAAATACACATAGAATAATTAAATTTGTATTAAAATTAATATACATAATGCACACATACAAAAAGGTAAATTTGTATTGAAAAAAAAACGCAAAATACAAATAAAACAGCGTAAATTTGTTTCAAAATATATATACGAATACACATAAAATAACGTGTATATTGTATATCAATTTTCATACAAATACACATTCTTTTATTGATATTTTGTTTATTTATTTTGACGCGAATTTAAATTATTTAATGTATATATATATATATATATATATATATATATATATATATATATATATATATATATATATATATATATATATATATATATATATATATATATATATATATATATATATATATATATATATACATATATATATATATATATATATATTTTATACGTGTTTACATCATTTGATGTGTATTTTGTATATATATTTCTATAGAAATCTACGTTGATTTATGAGTATTCGTATATAGATTTTGAAATAAATTTACACTGTTTTATGTGTATTTTGCATATTTTTTCAATACAAATTTACCTTATTGTATATGCATTTTGTATATTAATTTTAACACAAATTTAATTATGCTATGTGTATTTTTGTATATGTATTTTTATAAAAATATGCTTTATTTCTTAGGTATTTTGCATTTTTATTTTCATACAAATTTACATTATTTTATTTATATTCTGTTTATTTTGTTTTAAACAATTTTACATCATTCTATGTGTATTTTGTATATCTATTTTTGTACGTATTTACTTAATTTTATGTGTATTATGTATATATATTTTTATAGAAATCTACGTTATTTTATGTGTATTCGTATATATATTTTGAAACAAATTTACATTGTTTTATATGTATTTTTGCATATCTCTTTCAATACAAGTTTACCTTATTGTATGTGCATTTTGTATATTTATTTGAATACAAATTTAAATATTTTATGTGTATTTGTATAAATATTTTTATAAGAAATGCGCTATTTGATGGGAATTTTGCATCTCTATTTTCATACAAATTTACATTACTTTATTAATATTCGGTGTATTTATTTTGTTACGATTTCACATTATTCTATTTGTTTTTTAGTATATATTTTTTTTTACATATTTACATTATTTAATGTGTATCTTGAATATATATTTCATACAAATTTATTATCTATTATTTATTTTCATGCAAATACACATTCTTTTCATGATATTTTGTTTATTTATTTTGACACGAATTTACCTAGATATGTATTTTGTATATATATTTTTATACGTATTTACATAATTTCATGTGTATTTTGTATATATATTTCTATAGAAATCTACGTTATTTTATATGTATTCGTATATATATTTTGAAACAAATTAACTTTGTTTTATATGTATTTTTGAATATCTCTTTCAATACATATTTACCTTACTGTATATGCATTTTGTATATTTATTTCAATACAAATTTAAATATTTTATGTGTATTTTGGTATATATATTTTTAGAAAAAATGCGCTATTTTGTGGGAATTTTGCATCTTTCTTTTCATACAAATTTACATTATTTTATTGATATTCTGTATACTTATATTCATAGGATTCTACATTATTCTATTTCTTTTTTGTATATATTTTTTTATTCACATTTACATTATTTAATGTGTATCTTGCATATATATTTTATACAAATTTACGTTATTTTAAGTGTATTTGTTTATATATTTTCATTCAAATTTACATTATTTTATGTGTATTTTGTATATGTATTTCAATACAAATTTATCTAATTTTATGTGTATTTTGTATATTTCTTTTCATACAAATTTTAAATTTTTTTGTGTATTTTTGTATATAGTTTTATAAAAATTTAGGTTATTTTATGTACGCATTTACATTATTTAATGAGTGTTTTGTATATATATTTTTATGCAAATTTACTTTATTTTATGTGCATTTTTGTACATATATTTTTTTTATAAATTTGCGTTATTTTATGTGTATTTGTATATGTTTTCTCATACAAATTTACATTATTTTATTGGTATTTTGTTTATTTATTTTGATACGAATGAAAAAAGATATACAAAATATACATAAAATAAACTAAATTTGTATTAAAATATATATACAAAATACATAAAATAATGTAAATTTGTATAAAAATATTTTAACAGATGCGCATAAAATAACGTAAATTTGTTTTAAAATATACAAAATACACATCAAATAATGTATATATGTATAAAAAATATATATACAAAACACAAATAGAATAATGTAAAATCGTATCAAAATAAATACACTGAATATTAATAAAACAATGTATATTTGTATGAAAATAACTATGCAAAATACCCATTAAATAACGCATTTTTTTATAAAAATATATATACCAAAATACACATGAAAAAAATAATTTGTATTAAAATCTGTATTGAAATATATATGCAAAATACATATAAAACGATGTAAATTTGTTTCAAAATATATATACGAATACACATAAAACAACGTAGATTTGTATAAAAATATATATACAAAATACACATAAAATGAAATAAATACGTATAAGAAAATGTATACAAAATACACATAAAATAATATAAACTCGTATCAAAATAAATAAACAAAATACCAATAAAAGAATGTGTATTTGTATAAATATAAATATACAAAGTACACATAAAATAACGTAAACTTGTATAAAACTATATACAAAAATACACAAAGTTTTTAATTTCGTATGAAAATAGATATACAAAATACAGATAAAATAAGCTAAATTTGAATTGAAATGTATATAGAAAATACATAAAATAATGTAAATTTGTATCAAAATATTTATAAAAATATATAAAATAACGTAAATTTGTTTTAAAATAAATAAACAAAATACACATTAAGTCATGTAAATACGTATAGAAAATATGTACAAAATACACATATAATCATGTAATTCGTATCAAACTAAATAAACAAAATATCAATAAAATAATGTAAATTTGTATGAGAAAACATATACAAATACATATAAAATAACGCTGATTTCCATAAAAATATATGTCCAAAAATGAACGTAAAATAAAGTTACTTTGGATAAAAATATATATACAAAATACACATTAAATAATGTAAATGCGTACATAAAATAACCTAAATTTGTATAAAACTATATACAAAAATACACAAAAATAATTTAAATTTGTATGAAAAGAAATATACAAAATACACATAAAATTAGGTTAATTTGTATTGAAATACATATACAAAATACATATAAAATAATGTAAATTTGAAAGAAAATATATAAACAAATACACATATAATAACGCAAATTTGTATGAAATATATTATCAAAATACACATTAAATAATGTAAATATGTATAAAAAAAATATATACAAAACACAAATAGAATAATGTAAAATCGTATCAAAATATATACACAGAATATTAATAAAATAATGTAAATTTGTATGAAAATTAAGATGCAAAATATCCATTAAATAACGCATTTTTTATAAAAATATTGATACCAAAATACACATAAAATATTTGAATTTGTATTAAAATAAATATACAAAATCCACATACAATAAGGTAAATTTGTATTGAAATAGATATGCAAAATACATATAAAATAATGAAAATTTGTTTCAAAATATATATACGAATACACATAAAATAACGTAGATTTCAATAAAAATACATATACAAAATACACTTAATATTAAGTAAATACGTATAAAAAAATGTATACAAAATACACATAAAATAATGTAAATTCGTATAAATGTAAATAAACAATATACCAATAAAAGAATGTGTATTTGTATAAATATAAATATACAAAATGCACATAAAATAACGTAAATTTATATAAAACTATATACATAAAATAACGCAAATTTCTATAAAAATATATGTACAAAAATGAACATAAAATAAATTTGCATAAAAATATATATACAAAACACACTTTAGATAATGTAAATGAGTATAACAATATGTATACAAAATACTTATGAAATAATCTAAATTCGTATCGAATTAAATTAAGAAAATATCAATAAAATAATGTAATTTTGGATGAAAATATATATACAAAATACACATAAAATAACCTAAATACAAATACAAATATACACATAAAATAATTTAAAATTGAATGAAATAAATATACAAAATAAACATAAAATAAGGTAAATTTGTAATGAAATATATGAAAAAATTCACATAAAATAATATAAATTTGTATGAAAATATATATACAAATACACATTAAATAACATGAGATTGTATAAAATTTGTATCAAAATATATACTTATACACACAATAAAATAACGTAATTTTTTTATGAAAATGTATATACAAAATACACATAAAATAATTTAAATACGTAGAAAAATATATATACAAAAAACATAAAATAATGTAAATTTGTATGAAAATATATAAACAAATACACATAAAATAATGTAAATTTAGGTAAAATATATATATAAAATGAACATTAAATAATGTAAATATGTATTAAAAAAAATATACAAAATACACATAGAATAATGTTAAATCGTATGAAAATAAATAAAGAGAATATCAATAAAATAATGTAAATTTGTATGAAAATAAAGATGCAAAATATCCATATAATAACGCATATTTGCATAAGAATATATATACAAAAATACATATAAAATAGTTAAATTTGTATTAAAATATATATACAAAATACACGTACAATAAAGTAAATTTGTATTGAAATAGATATGCAAAATACACATCAATGATGTAAATTTATATCAAAATATATATACGAATACTCATAAAATAGAGTAAATTTTTATGAAAATATACATACAAAATAGATATACAAAATGCACATATAACTAGTTAAATTTGTATTTAAATACATGTACAAAAAATACATAAAATAATGTAGATTTGTATGAAATGAAAAGAAATATTTTTTATAAAAAAAATATATATACAAAATACACATAGAATAATGTAAAATCATATCAAAATAAATACACAGAATATCAATAAAATAATGTAAATTTGTATGAAAATAAAGATGCAAAATACCCATAAAATAAAGCATATTTTTATAAAAATACATATACAAAAATACACATATATTAATCAAATTTGTATTAATATTAATGTACAAAATGCACATACAATAAGGTAAATTTGTATTGAAAAAATATGCAAAATACACATAAAATAATGTAAATTTGTTTCAAAATATATATACGAATACACATAAAATAACGCAGATTTCTGTAGAAATATATATACAAAATACACTTGAAATAATGTAAATACGTATAAAAATATATATACAAAATACACATTAAATAATGTTAATTCGTGTCAAAATAAATAAACAAAATATCATGAAAAGAATGTGTATTTGTATGAAAATAGATATACAAAATACACATAAAATAACCTAAATTTGTATAAAACTATATAAGAAAATACACAAAAATAATTTAAACTTGTATGAAAATAAATATACAAAAAAACATATAAAAATAGGTAGATTTGTATTGAAATACATATACAAAATATACATAAAATAATGTAAATTTGAATGAAAATATATAAACATATAGACTTAAAATAACGTAAATTTGTATCAAATATATATACAAAAAAAACATTAAATAATGTAAATATGTATAAAAAATATACCCAAAACACAAATAAAATAATGTAAAATCGTATCAAAATAAATACAGAAAATATTAATAAAATAATGTAAATATGTATGAAAATTAAGATGCAAAATACCCATAAAATAACGCATTTTTTATAAAAATATAAATACGAAAAAACATAAAATATTTGATTTTGGATTAAAATAAATAGATATACAAAATACACATAAAATAAGATAAATTTGAATTGAAATATATATATAAAATACATAAAATAATGTAAATTTGTATCAAAATATATAAACAAAATACACATTAAATAATTAAATACGTATAAAAAAATGTAAAAAATACACAAATAGTCATGTAATTCGTATCAAAATAAATAGACAAAATACCAATAAAATAATGTAAATTTCTATGAGAAAACATATACAAAATACACATAAATAACGCAAATATCAATAAAAATATATATAATATAATATATTTTTATACATATTTAAAAAATTTAATGTATATTTTGTATATATATATTTTATCCAAATATACGTGATTTTATATGTATTTGTTTATATATTTTCATACAAACTTACATTATTTTATGTGAGTTTTGTATATGTATTTCAATACAAATTTGCTTACCTTTATGTGTATTTTGCATATCTATTTTCAAACAAATTTAAATAATTTTTGTGTATTTTTGTCTATATTTTTATACAAATTTTTAGTTATTTTATTTGTTTTTTGTATATATATTTTCCTACAAATATACATTCTTTTATTGGAATTTTGTGTATTTAATTTTTTACAAATTTACATTATTTTATGTGTATTTTGTATATATATTTTTCTACGTATTTAAACTATTTTATGTGTATTTTATATATACATTTTCATAAAAATCTACGTTATTTTATTGTGTGTATTCGTATATATTTTGAAACAAATTTTATACAAATTCATGTTATTTAATGTGTATTTGTATATATATTTTCATATAAATTTATATTATTTTATGTGTATTCTTACATATATTTTATTACAAATTTACCTTATTTTATGTTTATTTTGTATATTTATTTCATTCAATTTTAAATTATTTAATGTGTGTATTTGTATTTGAATTTAGGTTATTTTATTTGTGTTTTCTATATATATTTTCATCCAAAATTACATTATTTTATTGTTATTTTCTTAATTTAACTCGATACGAGTTTAGATTATTTCATAGGTATTTTGTATACATATTTTTATACTCATTTACATTATCTAATGAGTGTTTTGTATATATTTTTTTATGCAAACTAATTTTATGTGCATTTTTGTACATATTTTTTTATAGAAACTTAAAACGTTATTTTATGTGTATTTTGTATATGTTTTCTCATACAAGTTTACATTATTTAATTAGTTTTTTGTGTATTTATTTTCATACGAATGACTTGATTATTTGTGTATTATGTAAATATTTTTTTATACGTATTTACATTACTTAATTAATGTGTATTTTGTTTATATATTTTTTTTACAAATCTACGTTATTATATGTGTATTTGTTAAAAATATTTTGAAACGAATTTACTTTATCTTATGTATTTTGTATATATATTTCAATTCAAATTTAGCTTATTTTGTGTGTATTTTGTATATCTATTTTCATACAAATTTAATTACTTCTGTGTATTTTTGTATATTGTTTTATACAAATTTACGTTATTTTATGTGCATTTTGTATATTTATATTTATACAAATACACATTCTCTTATTGGTATTTTCTTTATTTATATTTATACGAATTTACATTATTTTATGTGTATTTTGTATACATTTTTGATTCGTATTTACTCAATTTTATTTGTATTTTGTATATATATATTTATAGAAATCTACGTTATTTTATGTGTATTCGTATATATATTTTGAAACAAATTTACATTGTTTTATATGTTTTTTGCATATCTATTTCAATACAAATTTACCTTATTGTATGTGCTTTTTGTATATTTATTTTAATACAAATTCAAATATTTTATGTGTATTTTGGTATATATAATTAAAAAAAATGCGTTATTTTATAGGTATTTTGCACCTTAGTTTTCATACAAATGTACATTATTTTGTTAATATTCTGTGTATATATTTTGATACGATTTTATATTATACTATTTGTGTTTTGTATATATTTTTTTATACATATTGTCATTATTTAATGTGTATTTTTTATATATATTTTATACAAATGAACGTTATTTTAAGTGTATTTCTTTATATAATTTCATTCAAATTTACATTATTTTAAGTGTATTTTGTATATGTATTTCAATACAAATTTTCCTAATTTTATGTGTATTTTGTATATTTATTTTCATACAAATTAAAATTATTTTTCTGTTTTTTTGTATATACATATAGAGTAAATTTCTATGAAAATATATATTCAAAATACATATAAAATTAAGTAAATAAGTATAAAAATATATATATCAAATACACCTAAAAAATGAAAATTCGTATCAAAATAAATAAACAAAATTCCGATAAAAGAACGTATATTTGTAGGAAAATAAATATACAAAATACACATAAAATTACGAAAATTTGAATAAAAATATATACAAAAAAACAAAAAAATAAATTTCAATTTGTATGAAAATAGATATACAAAATACACATATAATTAGTTAAATTTGTAAATAAATACATGTACAAAATACACATAAAATAATGTAAATTTGTATGAAATGAAAACAAATTCACATAAAATAACGTACATTTGTATAAAATAGATATACAAAATATACCTAGAATAATGTAAAATCGTATCAAAATAAATACACAGAATATCAATAAAATAATGTAATTTTGTATGAAAATAAAGATGCAAAATACCCATAAAATAAAGCATGTTTTTTTTTAAATACATATACAAGAATACACGTAGAATAGTTAAATTTTTATTAAAATTAATATACAAAATGCACGTACAATAAGGTAAATTTGTATTGAAAAAATATACAAAATGCACATAAAACAATGTATATTTGTTTCAAAATATATATACGAATACACATAAAATAACGTATATTTCTATAGAAATATATATACAAAATACACATGAAATGACGTAAATACGTATAAAAATATATATACACAATACACATTAAATAATGTAAATTCGCATCAAAATATATAAACAAAATATCAATAAAAGAATGTGTATTTGTATGAAAATAGATATACAAAATACACATAAAATATTGTAAACTTGTATAAAACTCTATTAAAAAAATACACAAAAATAATTTAAATTTGTATAAAAATATATATACAAAATACACATAAAACTAGTTAAATTTCTATTGAAATACATATACAAAATACACATAAAATAAAGTAAATTTTAATGAAAATATATAAACAAATACACTTAAAATAACGTAAATTTGTATGAAATATATATAGAAAATACACTTTAAATAATGTAAATATGTATAAAAAAATATATACAAAACACAAATAGAATAATGTAAAATAGTATCAAAATAAATACACAGAATATTAATAAAATAATGTAAATTTGTATGAAAATAAAGATGCAAAATACCAATAAAACAACGCATTTTTTATGAAAATATATACACCAAAATACACATAAGATATTTAAATTTGTATTACAATAAATATACAAAATGCACATACAATAAGGTAAATTTGTATTGAAATAGATGTGCAAAATACACATAAAACAATGTAGATTTGTTTCAAAATATATATACGAATACACATAAAATAACGTAGATTTCTATAAAAATAAATATGCAAAATACACATAAAATTAAGTAAATACGTATAAGAAAATGTATACAAAATACACATAAAATAATGTAAACTCGTATCAAAATAAATAAACTAAATGCCAATAAAAGAATGTTTACTTGTATAAATATAAATATACAAAATACACATAAAATAACGTTAAATTGTATAAAACTATATACAAAAATAAACAAAAATAATTAAATTTGTATGAAAATAGATATACAAAAGACACATAAAATAAGCTAAATTTGAAATGATATAAATATAGAAAATACATAAAATAATGTAAATTTGTATCAAAATATATATATTCAAATACACATCTAATAACGTAAATTTGTATAAAAATATATAAACAAAATACACATTAAATAATGTAAATACGTATAAAAGATATGTACGTAGTGTAAAAATTTATAAAATTAAAGATGCAAAATACCCATAAAATAACTCATATTTAAAAAAATATATATACAAAAAAACACATTAAATAATTGAATTTGTGTTAAAATAAATATACAAAATACACATACAATAAGGTAGATTTTTATTGAAATAGATATGCAAAAAACACATAAAATAATAAAAAAAAATTATCAAAATATATATACAAAATACACATAAAATAATGTAAATACATAGAAAAATATATATACAAAATACACATAAAATAATGTAAATTCGTATCAAAATAAATAAACAAAGTTTCCTCTAAAAGAATGTATATTTGTAGGAAAATATATATACAAAATACAAATAAAATAACAAAAATTTGTATAAAAATATATACAAAAATTCACAAAAATAATTTAAATTTGTTTGAAAATAGATATGCAAAATACACATGAAATTAGGCAAATTTTTATTGAAATACATATACAAAATACACATAAAATAATGTAAATTTGTATGAAACTATATAAACAAATACACATAAGATAACGTAAATTTCCATAAAATATATGTACAAAATATACATTAAATAATGTAAATATGTCTAAAATATATATATATATATATATATATATATATATATATATATATATATATATATATATATATATATATATATATATATATATATATATATATATATATATATATATATATATATATATATATATATATATATATATATACAAAATACACAGAATAACGTAAAATCGTATCAAAATAAATAAACAGACTATCAATAAAATAATGTAAATTTGTATGAAAATAAAGATGCAAAATACCCATATAATAACGCATATTTATTTAAAAATATATATACAAAAATACACATAAAATAATTAAATTTGTATCAAAATAAATATACAAAAGGAACATACAATAAAGAAAATTTGTATTGAAATAGATATGCGAAATACACATAAATAATGTAAATTTGTAACAAAATATATATACGAATACACATAAAATAGAGTAAATTTCTATGAAAATATATATTCAAAATACATATAAAATTATGTAAATAAGTATAAAAATATATATATCACATACACCTAAAATAATGAAAATTCGTATCAAAATAAATAAACAAAATTCCGATAAAAGAACGTATATTTGTAGGAAAATAAATATACAAAATACAAATAAAATTACGAAAATTTGAATAAAAATATATACTAAAATACACAAAATTAATTTCGATTGTATGAAAATAGATATACATAATACACATATAATTAGTTAAATTTGCATTTAAATACATGTACAAAATACACATGAAATAATGTAAATTTGTATGAAATGAAAACAAATTCACATAAAATAACGTTCATTTGTATGAAATATATATACAAAATATACATAGAATAATGTAAAATCGTATCAAAATAAATACACAGAATATCAATAAAATAAAGTAAATTTGTATGAAAATAAAGATGCAAAATACTCATAAAATAAAGCATTTTTTTTATGAAAATACATATACAAAAATACACATAGAATAATTAAATTTGTATTATTTTATATGTACTTTGTATATATATTTTTATACGCATTTACATTATTTAACATTTATTTAATTTAATTACTTCTGTGTATTTTTGTATATAGTTTAATACAAATTTACGATATTTTATGTGTATTTTGTATATTTATACAAATACACATTCTTTATTGGTATTTTGTTTATTTATTTTGATACGATTTTACATTATTTTATGTGTATTTTGTATTCATTTTATACGTGTTTATTTCATTTACGTGTATTTGTATATATTTTATAGAAATCTACGTTATTTTATGTGTATTCGTATATATATTTTGAAACAAATTTACATTGTTTTATATGTATTTTGCATATCTACTTCAATACAAACTTACAAAAATGCACATAAAATAAAGTAAATTTGCATTAAAATATATATACAAAACACACATTAAATAATGTATATGCGTACATAAAATAACCTAAATTTGTATAAAACTATATACAAAAATACTCAAAAATAATTAAAATTTGTATGAAGAGAAATATACAAAATACACATAAAATTTGATAAATTTGTATTGAAATACATATACAAAATACACATAAAATAATGTAAATTTGAATGAAAATATATAAACAAATACACTTAAATAACGTAAATTTGTATAAAATATATATGCAAGATACACATTAAATAATGTAAATGTGTACATAAAATAACCTAAATTTGTATAAAACTATATACAAAAATACAGAAAAATAATTTAAATTTGTATGAAAAGAAATATACAAAATACACATAAAATTAGGTTAATTTGTATTGAAATACATATACAAAATACATATAAAATAATGTAAATTTGAAAGAAAATATATAAACAAATACACATATAATAACGCAAATTTGTATGAAATATATAATCAAAATACACATTAAATAATGTAAATATGTATAAAAAAATATATACAAAACACAAATAGAATAATGTAAAATCGTATCAAAATATATACACAGAATATTAATAAAATAATGTAAATTTGTATGAAAATTAAGATGCAAAATATCCATTAAATAACGCATTTTTTATAAAAATATTGATACCAAAATACACATAAAATATTTGAATTTGTATTAAAATAAATATACAAAATGCACATACAATAAGGTAGATTTGTATTGAAATAGATATGCAAAATACATATAAAATAATGAAAATTTGTTTCAAAATATATATACGAATACACATAAAATAACGTAGATTTCAATAAAAATACATGTACAAAATACACTTAATATTAAGTAAATACGTATAAAAAAATGTATACAAAATACACATAAAATAATGTAAATTCGTATAAATGTAAATAGGCAATATATCAATAAAAGAATGTGTATTTGTATAAATATAAATATACAAAATGCACATAAAATAACGTAAATTTATATAAAACTATATACATAAAATAACGCAAATTTCTATAAAAATATATGTACAAAAATGAACATAAAATAAATTTGCATAAAAATATATATACAAAACACACTTTAGATAATGTAAATGAGTATAAAAATATGTATACAAAATACCTATGAAATAATCTAAATTCGTATCGAATTAAATTAAGAAAATATCAATAAAATAATGTAATTTTGGATGAAAATATATATACAAAATACACATAAAATAACCTAAATACAAATACAAATATACACATAAAATAATTTAAAATTGAATGAAATAAATATACAAAATAAACATAAAATAAGGTAAATTTGTAATGAAATATATGAAAAAATTCACATAAAATAATATAAATTTGTATGAAAATATATATACAAATACACATTAAATAACATGAGTTTGTATAAAATTTGTATCAAAATATATACTTATACACACAATAAAATAACGTAATTTTTTTATGAAAATGTATATACAAAATACACATAAAATAATTTAAATACGTAGAAAAATATATATACAAAAAACACATAAAATAATGTAAATTTGTATGAAAATATATAAACAAATACACATAAAATAATGTAAATTTAGATAAAAAATATATATAAAATGAACATTAAATAATGTAAATATGTATAAAAAAATATACAAAATACACATAGAATAATGTTAAATCGTATCAAAATAAATAAAGAGAATATCAATAAAATAATGTAAATTTGTATGAAAATAAAGATGCAAAATATCCATATAATAACGCATATTTGCATAAGAATATATATACAAAAATACATATAAAATAGTTAAATTTGTATTAAAATAAATATACAAAATACACGTACAATAAAGTAAATTTGTATTGAAATAGATATGCAAAATACACATAAATGATGTAAATTTATATCAAAATATATATACGAATACTCATAAAATAGAGTAAATTTTTATGAAAATATACATACAAAATAGATATACAAAATGCACATATAACTAGTTGAATTTGTATTTAAATACATGTACAAAAAACACATAAAATAATGTAGATTTGTATGAAATGAAAAGAAATATTTTATATATAAAATATATATACAAAATACACATAGAATAATGTAAAATCATATCAAAATAAATACACAGAATATCAATAAAATAATGTAAATTTGTATGAAAATAAAGATGCAAAATACCCATAAAATAAAGCATATTTTTATATAAATACATATACAAAAATACACATAGATTAATCAAATTTGTATTAATATTAATGTACAAAATGCACATACAATAAGGTAAATTTGTATTGAAAAAATATGCAAAATACACATAAAATAATGTAAATTTGTTTCAAAATATATATACGAATACACATAAAATAACGCAGATTTCTGTAGAAATATATATACAAAATACACTTGAAATAATGTAAATACGTATAAAAATATATATACAAAATACACATTAAATAATGTTAATTCGTGTCAAAATAAATAAACAAAATATCATGAAAAGAATGTGTATTTGTATGAAAAAAGATATACAAAATACACATAAAATAACCTAAATTTGTATAAAACTATATAAAAAAAAAAAAAAAAAAAATTTAAACTTGTATGAAAATAAATATACAAAAAACATAAAAATAGGTAGATTTGTATTGAAATACATATACAAAATATACATAAAATAATGTAAAATTGAATAAAAATATATAAACATATAGACTTAAAATAACCTAAATTTGTATCAAATATATATACAAAAAAAACATTAAATAATGTCAATATGTATAAAAAAATATATACAAAACACAAGTAAAATAATGTAAAATCGTATCAAAATAAATACAGAAAATATTAATAAAATAATGTAAATATGTATGAAAATTAAGATGCAAAATACCCATAAAATAACGCATTTTTTATAAAAATATAAATACGAAAAAACATAAAATATTTGATTTTGTATTAAAATAAATAGATATACAAAATACACATAAAATAAGCTAAATTTGAATTGAAATATATATATAAAATACATAAAATAATGTAAATTTGTATCAAAATACCTATAGAAATACAAATTACGTAAATTTGTATAAAAATATATAAACAAAATACACATTAAATAATGTAAATACGTATAAAAAAATGTAAAAAATACACAAATAGTCATGTAATTCGTATCAAAATAAATAGACAAAATACCAATAAAATAATGTAAATTTCTATGAGAAAACATATACAAAATACACATAAATAACGCAAATATCAATAAAAATATATATAATATAATATATTTTTATACATATTTAAAAAATTTAATGTATATTTTGTATATATATATTTAATCCAAATATACGTGATTTTATATGTATTTGTTTATATATTTTCATAAAAAATTTACATTATTTTATGTGTTTTGTATATGTATTTCAATACAAATTTGCTTACCTTTATGTGTATTTTGCATATCTATTTTCAAACAAATTTAAATTATTTTTGTGTATTTTTGTCTATATTTTTATACAAATTTTAGTTATTTTATTTGTTTTTTGTATATATATTTTCCTACAAATATACATTCTTTTATTGGAATTTTGTGTATTTAAGTTTTTACAAATTTACATTATTTAATGTGTATTTTGTATATATATTTTTCTACGTATTTAAACTATTTTATGTGTATTTTATATATACATTTTCATAAAAATCTACGTTATTTTATTGTGTGTATTCGTATATATTTTGAAACAAATTTTATACAAATTCATGTTATTTAATGTGTATTTGTATATATATTTTCATACAAATTTATATTATTTTATGTGTATTCTTACATATATTTTATTACAAATTTACCTTATTTTATGTTTATTTTGTATATTTATTTTATTCAATTTTAAATTATTTAATGTGTGTATTTGTATTTGAATTTAGGTTATTTTATGTGTGTTTTCTATATATATTTTTATCCAAAATTACATTATTTTATTGTTATTTTCTTAATTTAACTCGATACGAATTTAGAATATTTCATAGGTATTTTGTATACATATTTTTATACTCATTTACATTATCTAATGTGTGTTTTGTATATATTTTTTTATGCAAACTAATTTTATGTGCATTTTTGTACATATTTTTTTATAGAAACTTAAATCGTTATTTTATATGTATTTTGTATATGTTTTCTCATACAAATTTACATTATTTAATTAGTTTTTTGTGTATTTATTTTGATACGAATGACTTGATTATTTGTGTATTTTGTAAATATTTTTTTATACGTATTTACATTACTTAATGTGTATTTTGTTTATATATTTTTTTTACAAATTTACGTTATTATATGTGTATTTGTTAAAAATATTTTGAAACGAATTTACAATTCAATTCAAATTTAGCTTATTTTGTGTGTATTTTGTATATCTATTTTCATACAAATTTAATTACTTCTGTGTATTTTTGTATATTGTTTTATACAAATTTACGTTATTTTATGTGCATTTTGTATATTTATATTTATACAATTATAGATATACAAAATATACATAGAATAATGTAAAATCGTATCAAAATAAATACACAGAATATCAATAAAATAATGTAGTTTTGTATGAAAATAAAGATGCAAAATACCCATAAAATAAAGCATGTTTTGTTTTAAATACATATACAAGAATACACGTAGAATATTTAAATTTTTATTAAAATTAATATATAAATGCACGTACAATAAGGTAAATTTGTATTGAAAAAATATACAAAATGCACATAAAACAATGTGTATTTGTTTCAAAATATATATACGAATACACATAAAATAACGTATATTTCTATAGAAATATGTATACAAAATACACATGAAATGACGTAAATACGTATAAAAATATAAATACACAATACACATTAAATAATGTAAATTCGCATCATAATATATAAACAAAATATCAATAAAAGAATGTGTATTTGTATGAAAATAGATATACAAAATACACATAAAATATTGTAAATTTGTATAAAACTCTATTCAAAAAATACACAAAAATAATTTAAATTTGTATAAAAATATATATACAAAATACACATAAAACTAGTTAAATTTCTATTGAAATACATATACAAAATACACATAAAATAATGTAAATTTTAATGAAAATATATAAACAAATACACTTAAAATAACGTAAATTTGTATGAAATATATATAGAAAATACACTTTAAATAATGTAAATATGTATAAAAAAATATATACAAAACACAAATAGAATAATGTAAAATAGTATCAAAATAAATACACAGAATAGTAATAAAATAATGTAAATTTTTATGAAAATAAAGATGCAAAATACCAATAAAACAACGCATTTTTTATGAAAATATATACACCAAAATACACATAAGATATTTAAATTTGTATTACAATAAATATACAAAATGCACATACAATAAGGTAAATTTGTATTGAAATAGATGTGCAAAATAACATAAAACAATGTAGATTTGTTTCAAAATATATATACGAATACACATAAAATAACGTAGATTTCTATAAAAATAAATATGCAAAATACACATAAAATTAAGTAAATACGTATAAGAAAATGTATACAAAATACTTATAAAATAATGTAAACTCGTATCAAAATAAATAAACTAAATGCCAATAAAAGAATGTTTACTTGTATAAATATAAATATACAAAATACACATAAAATAACGTAAAATTGTATAAAAATATATACAAAAATAAACAAAAATAATTAAATTTGTATGAAAATACATATACAAAAGACACATAAAATAAGCTAAATTTGAAATGATATAAATATAGAAAATACATAAAATAATGTAAATTTGTATCAAAATATATATTCAAATACACATCTAATAACGTAATTTTGTATAAAAATATAAAAACAAAATACACATTAAATAATGTAAATACTTATAAAAGATATGTACGTAATGTAAAAATTTATAAAATTAAAGATGCAAAATACCCATAAAATAACTCATATTTAAAAAAATATATATACAAAAATACATATTAAATAATTGAATTTGTGTTAAAATAAATATACAAAATACACATACAATAAGGTAGATTTTTATTGAAATAGATATGCAAAAAACACATAAAATAATAAAAAAAATTTATCAAAATATATATACAAAATACACATAAAATAATGTAAATACATAGAAAAATATATATACAAAATACACATAAAATAATGTAAATTCGTATCAAAATAAATAAACAAAGTTTCCTCTAAAAGAATGTTTATTTGTAGGAAAATATATATACAAAATACAAATAAAATAACAAAAATTTGTATAAAAATATATACAAAAATACACAAAAATAATTTAAATTTGTTTGAAAATAGATATGCAAAATACACATGAAATTAGGCAAATTTTTATTGAAATACATATACAAAATACACATAAAATAATGTAAATTTGTATGAAACTATATAAACAAATACACATAAGATAACGTAAATTTCCATAAAATATATGTACAAAATATACATTAAATAATGTAAATATGTCTAAAAATATATATACAAAATACACAGAATAACGTAAAATCGTATCAAAATAAATAAACAGACTATCAATAAAATAATGTAAATTTGTATGAAAATAAAGATGCAAAATACCCATATAATAACGCATCTTTGTTTAAAATATATATACAAAAATACACATAAAATAATTAAATTTGCATCAAAATAAATATACAAAAGGCACATACAATAAAGAACATTTGTATTGAAATAGATATGCGAAATACACATAAATAATGTAAATTTGTATCAAAATATATATACGAATACACATAAAATAGAGTAAATTTCTATGAAAATATATATTCAAAATACATATAAAATTATGTAAATAAGTATAAAAAAATATATATCACATACACCTAAAATAATGAAAATTCGTATCAAAATAAATAAACAAAATTCCGATAAAAGAACGTATATTTGTAGGAAAATAAATATACAAAATACAAATAAAATTACGAAAATTTGAATAAAAATATATACTAAAATACACAAAATTAATTTCAATTTGTATGAAAATAGATATACATAATACACATATAATTAGTTAAATTTGTTTTTAAATACATGTACAAAATACACATAAAATAATGTAAATTTGTATGAAATGAAAACAAATTCACATAAAATAACGTTCATTTGTGAAATATATATACAAAATATAAACAGAATAATGTAAAATCGTATCAAAATAAATACACAGAATATCAATAAAATAAAGTAAATTTGTATGAAAATAAAGATGCAAAATACTCATAAAATAAAGCATTTTTTTATGAAAACACATATACAAAAATACACATAGAATAATTAAATTTGTATTATTTTATATGTACTTTGCATATATATTTTTATACGCATTTACATTATTTAACATTTATTTAATTTAATTACTTCTGTGTATTTTTGTATATAGTTTAATACAAATTTACGATATTTTATCTGTATTTTCTATATTTATATTTATACAAATACACATTCTTTTATTGGTATTTTGTTTATTTATTTTGATACGATTTTACATTATTTTATGTGTATTTTGTATTCATTTTTTTATACGTGTTTATATCATTTTATGTGTATTTTGTATATATTTTTATAGAAATCTACGTTATTTTATGTGTATTCGTATATATATTTTGAAACAAATTTACATTGTTTTATATGTATTTTCCATATCTACTTCAATACAAACTTACAAAAATGCACATAAAATAAAGTAAATTTGCATTAAAATATATATACAAAACACATATTATATAATGTATATGCGTACATAAAATAACCTAAATTTGTATAAAACTATATACAAAAATACTCAAAAATAATTAAAATTTGTATGAAGAGAAATATACAAAATACACATAAAATTTGATAAATTTGTATTGAAATACATATACAAAAGACACATAAAATAATGTAAATTTGAATGAAAATATATAAACAAATACACTTAAATAACGTAAATTTGTATAAAATATATATGCAAGATACACATTAAATAATGTAAATGTGTATAAAAAAATATATACAAAAAAGAAATAGAATAATGTAAAATCATATCAAAATAAATACAGAGAATATCAACAAAATAATGTAAATTTGTATGAAAAGAAAGATGCAAAATTCCCATAAAATAGCGCATTTTTTCTAAAAATATATATACCAAAATACACATAAAATATTTAAATTTGTATTGAAATAAATATACAAAATGCATATACAGTAAGGTAAATTTGTATTGAAAGAGATATTCAAAAATACATATAAAATATTGTAAATTTGTTTCAAAATATATATACGAATACACATAAAACAACGTAGATTTCTATAGAAATATATATACAAAATACACATAAAATAACCTAAATACAAATACAAATATACACATAAAATAATTTAAAATTGAATGAAATAAATATACAAAATAAACGTAAAATAAGGTAAATTTGTAATGAAATATATGAAAAAATTCACATAAAATAATATAAATTTGTATGAAAATATATATACAAATACACATTAAATAACATGAGTTTGTATAAAATTTGTATCAAAATATATACTTATACACACAATAAAATAACGTAATTTTTTTATGAAAATGTATATACAAAATAAACATAAAATAATTTAAATACGTAGAAAAATATATATACAAAAAACACATAAAATAATGTAAATTTGTATGAAAATATATAAACAAATACACATAAAATAATGTAAATTTAGATAAAATATATATATGTAAAATGAACATTAAATAATGTAAATATGTATAAAAAAAATACAAAATACACATAGAATAATGTTAAATCGTATCAAAATAAATAAAGAGAATATCAATAAAATAATGTAAATTTGTATGAAAATAAAGATGCAAAATATCCATATAATAACGCATATTTGCATAAGAATATATATACAAAAATACATATAAAATAGTTAAATTTGTATTAAAATAAATATACAAAATACACGTACAATAAAGTAAATTTGTATTGAAATAGATATGCAAAATACACATCAATGATGTAAATTTATATCAAAATATATATACGAATACTCATAAAATAGAGTAAACTTTTATGAAAATATACATACAAAATAGATATACAAAATGCACATATAACTAGATAAATTTGTATTTAAATACATGTACAAAAAACACATAAAATAATATAGATTTGTATGAAATGAAAATAAATATTTTTTATATAAAATATATATACAAAATACACATAGAATAATGTAAAATCATATCAAAATAAATACACAGAATATCAATAAAATAATGTAAATTTGTATGAAAATAAAGATGCAAAATACCCATAAAATAAAGCATATTTTTATAAAAATACATATACAAAAATACACATAGATTAATCAAATTTGTATTAATATTAATGTACAAAATGCACATACAATAAGGTAAATTTGTATTGAAAAAATATGCAAAATACACATAAAATAATGTAAATTTGTTTCAAAATATATATACGAATACACATAAAATAACGCAGATTTCTGTAGAAATATATATACAAAATACACTTGAAATAATGTAAATACGTATAAAAATATATATACAAAATACACATTAAATAATGTTAATTCGTGTCAAAATAAATAAACAAAATATCATGAAAAGAATGTGTATTTGTATGAAAATAGATATACAAAATACACATAAAATAACCTAAATTTGTATAAAACTATATAAAAAAATACACAAAAATAATTTAAACTTGTATGAAAATAAATATACAAAAACATATAAAAATAGGTAGATTTGTATTGAAATACATATACAAAATATACATAAAATAATGTAAATTTGAATGAAAATATATAAACATATAGACTTAAAATTACGTAAAATTGTATCAAATATATATATAAAAAAAACATTAAATAATGTAAATATGTATAAAAAAATATATACAAAACACAAATAAAATAATGTAAAATCGTATCAAAATAAATACAGAAAATATTAATAAAATAATGTAAATTTGTATGAAAATTAAGATGCAAAATACCCATAAAATAACGCATTTTTTTATAAAAATATCAATACGAAAAAACATAAAATATTTGATTTTATATTAAAATAAATAGATATACAAAATACACATAAAATAAGCTAAATTTGAATTGAAATATATATATATATATATATATATATATATATATATATATATATATATATATATATATATATATATATATATATATATATATATATATATATATATATATATATATATATATATATATATATATATATATATATATATATATAAAATATATAAATTTGTATCAAAATACCTATAGAAATACAAATTACGTAAATTTGTATAAAAATATATAAACAAAATACACATTAAATACTGCAAATACGTATAAAAAATGTAAAAAATACACAAATAGTCATGTAATTCGTATCAAAATAAATAGACAAAATACCAATAAAATAATGTAAATTTCTATGAGAAAACATATACAAAATACACATAAATAACGCAAATATCAATAAAAATGTATATAATATAATATATTTTTATACTTATTTAAAAAATTTAATGTATATTTTGTATATATATATTTTATCCAAATATACGCGATTTTATATGTATGTGTTTATATATTTTCATACAAATTTACATTATTTTATGTGAGTTTTGTATATGTATTTCAATACAAATTTGCTTACCTTTATGTGTATTTTGCATATCTATTTTCAAACAAATTTAAATTATTTTTGTGTATTTTTGTGTATATTTTTATACAAATTTTAGTTATTTTATTTGTTTTTTGTATATATATTTTCCTACAAATATACATTCTTTTATTGGAATTTTGTGTATTTAATTTTTTACAAATTTACATTATTTTATGTGTATTTTGTATATATATTTTTCTACGTATTTAGACTATTTTATGTGTATTTTATATATACATTTTCATAAAAATCTACGTTATTTTATTGTGTGTATTCGTATATATTTTGAAACAAATTTTATACAAATTCATGTTATTTAATATGTATTTGTATATATATTTTCATACAAATTTATATTATTTTATGTGTATTCTTACATATATTTTATTACAAATTTACCTTATTTTATGTTTATTTTGTATATTTATTTCATTCAATTTTAAATTATTTAATGTGTGTATTTGTATTTGAATTTAGGTTATTTTATGTGTGTTTTCTATATATATTTTCATCCAAAATTACATTATTTTATTGTTATTTTCTTAATTTAACTCGATACGAATTTAGATTATTTCATAGGTATTTTGTATACATATTTTTATACTCATTTACATTATCTAATGTGTTTTGTATATTTTTTTATGCAAACTAATTTTATGTGCATTTTTGTACATATTTTTTTATAGAAACTTAAAACGTTATTTTATGTGTATTTTGTATATGTTTTCTCATACAAATTTACATTATTTAATTAGTTTTTTGTGTATTTATTTTGATACGAATGACTTGATTATTTGTGTATTTTGTAAATATTTTTTTATACGTATTTACATTACTTAATGTGTTTTTTGTTTATATATTTTTTTTACAAATTGACGTTATTATATGTGTATTTGTTAAAAATATTTTGAAACGAATTTACTTTATTTTATGTATTTTGTATATATATTTCAATTCAAATTTAGCTTATTTTGTGTGTATTTTGTATATCTATTTTCATACAAATTTAATTACTTCTGTGTATTTTTGTATATTGTTTTATACAAATTTACGTTATTTTATGTGCATTTTGTATATTTATATTTATACAAATACACATTCTCTTATTGGTATTTTCTTTATTTATATTTATACGAATTTACATTATTTTATGTGTATTTTAGACATTTTTTATTCGTATTTACTTAATTTTATTTTTATTTTGTATATATATATATATATATATATATATATATATATATATATATATATATATATATATTTATAGAAATCTACGTTATTTTATGTGTATTCGTATATATATTTTGAAACAAATTTACATTGTTTTATATGTTTTTTGCATATCTATTTCAATACAAATTTACCTTATTGTATGTGCATTTTGTATATTTATTTTAATACAAATTCAAATATTTTATGAGTATTTTGGTATATATAATTTTAAAAAAAATGCGTTATTTTATAGGTATTTTGCACCTTAGTTTTCATACAAATGTACATTATTTTGTTAATATTCTGTGTATATATTTTGATACGATTTTATATTATACTATTTGTGTTTTGTATATATTTTTTTTATACATATTGTCATTATTTAATGTGTATTTTTTATATATATTTTATACAAATGAACGTTATTTTAAGTGTATTTCTTTATATAATTTCATTCAAATTTACATTATTTTAAGTGTATTTTGTATATGTATTTCAATACAAATTTACCTAATTTTATGTGTATTTTGTATATTTATTTTCATACAAATTAAAAAAATTTTTTTTTTTTGTATATACATATAGAGTAAATTTCTATGAAAATATATATTCAAAATACATATAAAATTAAGTAAATAAGTATAAAAATATAAATATCAAATACACCTAAAAAATGAAAATTCGTATCAAAATAAATAAACAAAATTCCGATAAAAGAACGTATATTTGTAGGAAAATAAATATACAAAATACACATAAAATTACGAAAATTTGAATAAAAATATATACAAAAAAACAAAAAAATAAATTTCAATTTGTATGAAAATAGATATACAAAATACACATAT
Source organism: Eriocheir sinensis (assembly GCF_024679095.1). Classification (NCBI taxonomy): domain Eukaryota; kingdom Metazoa; phylum Arthropoda; class Malacostraca; order Decapoda; family Varunidae; genus Eriocheir; species Eriocheir sinensis. Next base: position 623,075 of record NW_026110962.1, on the reverse strand, counting down.
AATTAGTTAAATTTGTATTTAAATACATGTACAAAATACACATAAAATAATGTAAATTTGTATGAGATGAAAATAAATTCACATAAAATAACGTACATTTGTATAAAATAGATATACAAAATATACATAGAATAATGTAAAATCGTATTCAAATAAATACACAGAATATCAATAAAATAATGTAGTTTTGTATGAAAATAAAGATGCAAAATACCCATAAAATAAAGCATGTTTTTTTTAAATACATATACAAGAATACACGTAGAATATTTAAATTTTTATTAAAATTAATATACAAAATGCACGTACAATAAGGTAAATTTGTATTGAAAAAATATACAAAATGCACATAAAACAATGTATATTTGTTTCAAAATATATATACGAATACACATAAAATAACGTATATTTCTATAGAAATATATATACAAAATACACATGAAATGACGTAAATACGTATAAAAATATATATACACAATACACATTAAATAATGTAAATTCGCATCAAAATATATAAACAAAATATCAATAAAAGAATGTGTATTTGTATGAAAATAGATATACAAAATACACATAAAATATTGTAAATTTGTATAAAACTCTATTCAAAAAATACACAAAAATAATTTAAATTTGTATAAAAATATATATACAAAATACACATAAAACTAGTTAAATTTCTATTGAAATACATATACAAAATACACATAAAATAATGTAAATTTTAATGAAAATATATAAACAAATACACTTAAAATAACGTAAATTTGTATGAAATATATATAGAAAATACACTTTAAATAATATAAATATGTATAAAAAAATATATACAAAACACAAATAGAATAATGTAAAATAGTATCAAAATAAATACACAGAATATTAATAAAATAATGTAAATTTTTATGAAAATAAAGATGCAAAATACCAATAAAACAACGCATTTTTTATGAAAATATATACACCAAAATACACATAAGATATTTAAATTTGTATTACAATAAATATACAATATGCACATACAATAAGGTAAATTTGTATTGAAATAGATGTGCAAAATACACATAAAACAATGTAGATTTGTTTCAAAATATATATACGAATACACATAAAATAACGTAGATTTCTATAAAAATAAATATGCAAAATACACATAAAATTAAGTAAATACGTATAAGAAAATGTATACAAAATACTTATAAAATAATGTAAACTCGTATCAAAATAAATAAACTAAATGCCAATAAAAGAATGTTTACTTGTATAAATATAAATATACAAAATACATATAAAATAACGTAAAATTGTATAAAACTATATACAAAAATAAACAAAAATAATTAAATTTGTATGAAAATACATATACAAAAGACACATAAAATAAGCTAAATTTGAAATTATATAAATATAGAAAATACATAAAATAATGTAAATTTGTATCAAAATATATATTCAAATACACATCTAATAACGTAAATTTGTATAAAAATATATAAACAAAATACACATTAAATAATGTAAATACGTATAAAAGATATGTACGTAATGTAAAAATTTATAAAATTAAAGATGCAAAATACCCATAAAATAACTCATATTTAAAAAAATATACATACAAAAATACACATTAAATAATTGAATTTGTGTTAAAATAAATATACAAAATACACATACAATAAGGTAGATTTTTATTGAAATAGATATGCAAAAAACACATAAAATAATAAAAAAAAATTATCAAAATATATATACAAAATACACATAAAATAATGTAAATACATAGAAAAATATATATACAAAATACACATAAAATAATGTAAATTCGTATCAAAATAAATAAACAAAGTTTCCTCTAAAAGAATGTATATTTGTAGGAAAATATATATACAAAATACAAATAAAATAACAATTTTTTTTATAAAAATATATTCAAAAATACACATAAAATATTTAAATTTGTTTGAAAATATATATGCAAAATACACATGAAATTAGCCAAAGTTTTATTGAAATACATATACTAAAAACACATAAAATACTGTAAATTTGTATGAAACTATATAAACAACTACATAAGATAACGTAAATTTCCATAAAATATATGTACAAAATATACATTAAATAATGTAAATATGTCTAAAAATATACATATACAAAATACACAGAATAACGTAAAATCGTATCAAAATAAATAAACAGACTATCAATAAAATAATGTAAATTTGTATGAAAATAAAGATGCAAAATACCCATATAATAACGCATATTTGTTTAAAAATATATATACAAAATACACATAAAATAATTAAATTTGTATCAAAATAAATATACAAAAGGCACATACAATAAAGAAAATTTGTATTGAAATAGATATGCGAAATACACATAAATAATGTAAATTTGTATCAAAATATATATACGAATACACATAAAATAGAGTAAATTTCTATGAAAATATATATTCAAAATACATATAAAATTATGTAAATAAGTATAAAAAAATATATATCACATACACCTAAAATAATGAAAATTCGTATCAAAATAAATAAACAAAATTCCGATAAAAGAACGTATATTTGTAGGAAAATAAATATACAAAATACAAATAAAATTACGAAAATTTGAATAAAAATATATACTAAAATACACAAAATTAATTTCGATTTGTATGAAAATAGATATACATAATACACATATAATTAGTTAAATTTGCATTTAAATACATGTACAAAATACACATGAAATAATGTAAATTTGTATGAAATGAAAACAAATTCACATAAAATAACGTTCATTTGTATGAAATATATATACAAAATATACATAGAATAATGTAAAATCGTATCAAAATAAATACACAGAATATCAATAAAATAAAGTAAATTTGTATGAAAATAAAGATGCAAAATACTCATAAAATAAAGCATTTTTTTATGAAAATACATATACAAAAATACACATAGAATAATTAAATTTGTATTATTTTATATGTACTTTGCATATATATTTTTATACGCATTTACATTATTTAACATTTATTTAATTTAATTACTTCTGTGTATTTTTGTATATAGTTTAATACAAATTTACGATATTTTATCTGTATTTTCTATATTTATATTTATACAAATACACATTCTTTTATTGGTATTTTGTTTATTTATTTTGATACGATTTTACATTATTTTATGTGTATTTTGTATTCATTTTTTTATACGTGTTTATTTCATTTTATGTGTATTTTGTATTTATTTTTATAGAAATCTACGTTATTTTATAAGTATTCGTATATATATTTTGAAACAAATTTACATTGTTTTATATGTATTTTCCATATCTACTTCAATACAAACTTACAAAAATGCACATAAAATAAAGTAAATTTGCATTAAAATATATATACAAAACACATATTATATAATGTATATGCGTACATAAAATAACCTAAATTTGTATAAAAATATATACAAAAATACTCAAAAATAATTAAAATTTGTATGAAGAGAAATATACAAAATACACATAAAATTTGATAAATTTGTATTGAAATACATATACAAAATACACATAAAATAATGTAAATTTGAATGAAAATATATAAACAAATACACTTAAATAACGTAAATTTGTATAAAATATATATGCAAGATACACATTAAATAATGTAAATGTGTATAAAAAAATATATACAAAAAAGAAATAGAATAATGTAAAATCATATCAAAATAAATACAGAGAATATCAACAAAATAATGTAAATTTGTATGAAAAGAAAGATGCAAAATTCCCATAAAATAGCGCATTTTTTCTAAAAATATATATACCAAAATACACATAAAATATTTAAATTTGTATTGAAATAAATATACAAAATGCATATACAGTAAGGTAAATTTGTATTGAAAGAGATATTCAAAAATACATATAAAATATTGTAAATTTGTTTCAAAATATATATACGAATACACATAAAACAACGTAGATTTCTATAGAAATATATATACAAAATACACATGAAATTATGTAAATACGTATAAAAATAAATATACAAAATACATATTAAGTAATGTAAATTCGTGTCAAAATAAATAAACAAAATATCATGAAAAGAATGTGTATTTGTATGAAAATAAATAATAGATAATAAATTTGTATGAAATATATATGCAAGATACACATTAAATAATGTAAATATGTATAAAAAAAATATATATACAAAAAACAAATAGAATAATGTAAAATCGTATCAAAATAAATACACCGAATATTAATAAAATATTGTAAATTTGAATGAAAATAAAGATGCAAAACTCCCATCAAATAGCGCATTTCTTATAAAAATATATATACCAAAATACACATAAAATATTTAAATTTGTATTGAAATAAATATACAAAATGCACATACAATAAGGTAAACTTCTATTGAAAGAGATATGCAAAAATTCATATAAAACAATGTAAATTTGTTTCAAAATATATATACGAATACACATAAAATAACGTAGATTTCTATAAAAATATATATACAAAATACACATAAAATTAAGTAAATACGTATAAAAATAGATATACAAAATACACATAGAATAATGTAAAATTGTTTAAAAAAAACCAGAATATAAATAAAATAATGTAAATTTGTATGAAAATGAAAATGCAAAATACCCATAAAATAAAGCATATTTTTATAAAAATACATATACAAAAATACACATAGCATAATTAAATTTGTATTAAAATAATTTTTTTCATGTGTATTTTGGTAAATATATTTTTATAAAAAAATGCGTTATTTAATGGGTATTTTGCATCTTTATTTTCATACAAATTTACATTGTTTTATTAATATTCTGTGTATTTATTTTGATACGATTTTACATTATTCTATTTGTGTTTTGTATATATTTTTTTTTATACATATTTACATTATTTAATGTGTATTTTGTATATTTTAAAACAAATTTACGTTATTTTATGCGCATCTGTTAAAATATTTTGATACAAATTTACATTATTTTATGTATTTTGTATATATATTTCAATACAAATTTAGTTTATTTTATGTATATTTTGTATATCTATTTTCATTTCTATCAAAATAAATAAACAAAATAGCAATAAAATAATGTAAATTTGTATGAGAAAACATAAAATAAAGTAAATTTGCAAATTTGTATTGAAATAGATATGCAAAATACATATAAAACAATGTAAATTTGTTTCAAAATATATATACGAATACACATAAAATAACGTAGATTTCTATAAAAATATATACAAAATACACATAAAATGAAGTAAATACGTATAAAAAAATGAATAAAAAAAATACATAAAAATCGTATCAAAATAAATAAACAAAATACCAGTAAAAGAATGTGTATTTGTAAAAATATAAATATTCAAAATACACATAAAATATCGTAAATTTGTATAAAACTATATACAAAAATACACAGAAGTAATTAAATTTGTATGAAAATATATATACAAAATACATCTAAAATAGCGTAAATTTGAATTGAAATGTACATTCAAAATACATAAAATAATGTAAATCTGTATCAAAATATTTATACAAATACATATAATAACGTAGATTTGTTTGAAAATATATAAACAAAATACACATTAAGTAATGTAAATACGTATAAAAAATATGTACAAAATACACATATAATCATGTAATTCGTATCAAAATAAATAAACAAAATAGCAATAAAATAATGTAAATTTGTATGACAAAACATATACAAATAACGCAAATTTCTATAAAAATATATGTACAAAAATGCACATAAAATAAAGTAAATTTGCAAAAAAATATATATACAAAACACAAACTAAATAAGGTAAATGCGTACATAAAATAACCTAAATTTGTATAAAACTATATACAAAAATACACAAAAATAATTTAAATTTGTTTGAAAAGAAATATACAAAATACACATAAAATTAGGTAAATTTGTATTGAAATACATATACAAAATACACATCAAATAATGTAAATTTGAATGAAAATATATAAACAAATACACTTAAAATAACGTAAATTTGTATAAAATATATATGCAAGATACACATTAAATAATGTAAATGTGTATAAAAAATATATATGCAAAAAACAAATAGAATAATGTAAAATCGTATCAAAATAAATACACAGAATATCAATAAAATAATGTAAATTTGTATGAAAATAAAGATACAAAATTCCCAAAAATTATCGCATTTTTTATAAAAATATATTTACCAAAATACACATAAAATATTTAAATTTGTAATGAAATAAATATACAAAATGCATATACAGTAAAGTAAATTTGTATTGAAGGAGATATTAAAAAATACATATAAAACAATATAAATTTGTTTCAAAATATATATACGAATACACATAAAATAAAGTAGATTTCTATATATATATATATATATATATATATATATATATATATATATATATATATATATATATATCTATATATATATATATATATATATATATATATATATATATATATATATCTATATCTATATATATATATATATATATATATATATATATATATATATATATATATATATATATATATATATATACAAAATACATATGAAATTATGTAAATACGTATAAAAATATATATACAAAATACATATCAAATAATGTAAATTGGTGTCAAAATAAATAAACAAAATATCATTAAAAGAATGTGTATTTGTATGAAAATAGATAGTAGATAATAAATTTGTATAAAATATATATGCAAGATACACATTAAATAATGTAAATATGTATAAAAAAGTATATACAAAAAACAAATAGAATAATGTAACATTGTATCAAAATTAATACACCGAATATTAATAAAATAATGTAAATTTGTATGAAAATAAAGATGCAAAATTCCCATGAAATAGCGCATTTCTTATAAAAATATATATACCAAAATACACATAAAATATTTAAATTTGCATTGAAATAAATATACAAAATGCACATACAATAAGGTAAATTTGTATTGAAAGAGATATGCAAAAATACATATAAAAGAATGTAAATTTGTTTCAAAATATATATACGAATACAAATAAAAAAAACGTAGATTTCTAAAAAAAATATATATACAAAATACACATAAAGTTAGGTAAATACGTATAAAAAAATGTATACAAAATACACATAAAATAATGTAATTTCGAATTAAAATAAATGTAAATTTGAATGAAAATAGAAAAACAAATACACTTAAAATAACGTAAATTTGTATAAAATATATATGCAAGATACACATTAAATAATGTAAATGTGTATAAAAAAATATATACAAAAAACAAATAGAATAATTTAAAATCGTATCAAAATAAATACACAGAATATCAATAAAATAATGTACATTTGTATGAAAATGAAGATGCAAAATTCCTAAAAATTATCGCATTTTTATAAAAATATATATACCAAAATACACATAAAATATTTAAATTTGTATTGAAATAAATATACAAAATGCATATACAGTCAGGTAAATTTGTATTAAAAGAGATATTCAAAAATACATATAAAACAATGTAAATTTGTTTCAAAATATATATACGAATACACATAAAATAAAGTAGATTTTTATAGAAATATATATACAAAATACATATGAAATAAAAATATATATACAAAATACATATCAAATAATGTAAATTCGTGTCAAAATAAATAAACAAAATATCATGAAAAGAATGTGTATTTGTATAAAAATAGATAATAGATAATAAATTTTATAAAATATATATGCAAGATACTAATTGAATAATGTAAATATGTATAAAAAAGTATATACAAAAAACAAATAGAATAATGTAAATTCGTATCAAAATAAATACACCGAATATTAATAAAATAATGTAAATTTGTATGAAAATAAAGATGCAAATTTCCCATAAAATAGCACTTTTCTTATAAAAATATATACCAAAATATACATAAAATATTTAAATTTGTATTGAAATATATATACAAAATGCACATACAATAAGGTAAATTTGTATTGAAAGAGATATGCAAAAATACATATAAAACAATGTAAATTTGTTTCAAAATATATATACGAATACAAATAAAAAAACGTAGATTTCTATAAAAATATATATACAAAATACACATAAAATTAAGTAAATACGTATAAAAAAATGTATACAAAATACACACAAAATAATGTAAATTCGATTTAAAATAAATAAACAAAATACCAATAAAAGAATGTGTATTTGGATAAATATAAATATACAAAATACATACACAATAAACATAAAATAAGGTAGATTTGTAATAAAATATATGTACAAAATACACATAAAATAATGTAAATTTATATGAAAATATATATACAAATACACATAAAATACCATGAGTTTGTATAAAAATATATATTCAAAATAAATATTAAATAATATACAAGCGTATAAAAATATATATACAAATTACATATAAGATAATGTAAATTCGTATCAATATAAATCAACAAAACACCAATAAAATAATATAAATTTGAATGAAAAAAAATTTACAAAATACACATAACATAACTAAAATTTGTATTAAAATATATATAAAAATACAGGGAAATAATTTGAGTTTGTATGAAAATGGATATACAAAATCTGATAATCTGATTTTATATTATTTTTATAAAATATTAATTTTGTTTATTGAATTTGAAACGAATTTACCTTATTTTGTATATCTATTTTCATACAAATTAAAATAATTTTGTGTATATTTGTATATAGTTTTATATAAATTTACGTTATTTTATGTGTATTTTGTATATTTATATTTATACAAATACACATTCTTTTATTGGTATTTTGTATATTTATTTTGATGCGAATTTACATTATTTTATGTGTATTTTGTATACATTTTTTTTATACGTATTTACTTCATTTTATGAGTATTTTGAATATATATTTTTATAGAAATCTACGTTATTTTATGTGTATTCGTATATATATTTTGAAACAAATTTACATTGTTTTATATGTATTTTGCATATCTATTTCAATACAAATTTACCTTATTGTATGTGTTTTTTAAATATTTATTTTAATACAAATTTAATTTTTTTATGTGTATTTTGGTATATAATGTATATACAAAATAGCCTTAAAATATTGTAAATTTGTTTAAAAATATATAAACAAATACACATAAAATAACGTCAATTTGTTTGAAAAATATTTACAAAATACACATAGAATAATGTCAATTCGTATCAAAATGAATGAGCAGAATATCAATAAAATAATGTATATTTGTATGAAAATAAAGATGCAAAATACCCAAAATATAAAGCATATGTTTATAAAAAAACAGATACAAAAATACACATAGAATAATTAAATTTGTATTAAAATTAATATACAAAATGCGTATATAATAAGGTAAATTTGTATTGAAAAAATATGCAACATACACGTTTACTCATACAAATTTATATTATTTTATTGGTATTTTGTTTATTTATTTTGATACGAATTACATGATTATATGTGTATTTTGTACACATTTTTCTTATACGTATTTACATTATTTATTGTGTTTTTTGTTTATATATTTTCATACAAATTTACGTAATTATATGTGTATTTGTATAAAAATTTTGATACAAATTTACTTTATTTCATGTATTTTGTATATATATTTCAATTCAAATTTAGCTCATTTTGTGTGTATTTTGTATATATTTTCATACAAATTTAATTACTTCTGTGTATTTTTGTATATAGTTTTATATAAATTTACGTTATTTTATGTGTATTTTGTATATTTATATTTATACAAATACACATTCTTTTATTGGCATTTTGTTTATTTATTTTGATACGACTTTACATTATTTTATGTATATTTTGTATACATTTTTTTATACGTATTTACTTCGTTTTATGTGTATTTTGTATATATATATATATATATATATATATATATATATATATATATATATATATATATATATATATATATATATATATATATATATATATATATATATATATATATATATATATATATATATATATATTTTTTAGAAATCTACGTTATTTTATGTGTATTCGTATACATATTTTGAAACAAATTTACATTGCTTTATATGTATTTTGCATATCTATTTCAATACAAATTTACCTTATTGTATGTGTTTTTTATATATTTATTTTAATACAAATCTAATTTTTTTATGTGTATTTTGGTTTACATATTTTTATAAATAAAAAAAATGCGTTATTTTATGGGCATTTTGCCTCCTTATTTTCATACAAATTTACATTATTTTATTAATATTCTGTGTATTTATTTTGATACGATTTTACATTATTTTATTTGTGTTTTGTATATATTTTTTTATACAAATTTACGTTATTTTAAGTGTATTTGTTTATGTATTTTCATTCAAATTTACATTATTTTATGTGTATTTTGTATATGTATTTCCATACAAATTTACCTAATTTTATGTGTATTTTGTATATTTATTTTCATAAAATTTAAAATACTTTTGTGTATTTTTGTATATAGGTTGATACAAATTTAGGTTATTTTATGTGTATTTTGAATATCTATTAAATATATATACAAAATACATCTGAAATTATGTAAATACGTGTAAAAATATATATACAAAATAAATATCAAATAATGTAAAATCGTGTCAAAATAAATAAACAAAATATCATGAAAAGAATGTGTATTTGTATGAAAATAGATAATAGATAATAAATTTGTATAAAATATATATGCAAGATACACATTAAATAATGTAAATATGAATAAAAAAAGGATATACAAAAAACAAATAGAATAATGTAAAATCGTATCAAAATAAATACACCGAATATAAAAAAAAATAATGTAAATTTGTATGAAAATAAAGATGCAAAATTCCCATAAAATAGCGCATTTCTTATAAAAATATATATACCAAAATACACATAATTTTTTTAATTTGTATTGAAATAAATATACAAAATGCACATACAATAAGGTAAATTTGTATTGAAAGTGATATGCAAAAATACATATAAAACAATGTAAATTTGTTTCAAAATATATATACGAATACAAATAAAAAAACGTAGATTTCTATAAAATTATATTTACAAAATACAGATAAAATTAGGTAAATACGTATAAAAAAATGTATTCAAAATACACATAAAATAATGTAACTTCGAATTAAAATAAATAAAAAAATACCAATAAAATAATGTGTATTTGGATAAATATAAATATACAAAATAAACATACAAAATAAATGTAAAATAAGGTAGATTTGTAATAAAATATATGTACACAATACACATCCAATAATGTAAATTTATATGAAAATATATATACAAATACACATAAAATACCATGAATTTATATAAAAATATATATTCAAAATAAATATCAAATAATGTAAGAGCGTATAAAAATATATATACAAAGTACATATAAAATGAAAATTAAGATGCAAAATACCTATAAAATAACGCATTTTTTTAAACTATTGATACCAAAATACACATAAAATATTTGAACTTGTATTAAAATAAATATACAAAATGCACATACAATAAGGTAAATTTGTATTGAAATAGATATGCAAAATACATATAAAATAATGTAAATTTGTTTCAAAATATATATACGAATACACATAAAACAACGTAGATTTCTATAAAAATACATATACAAAATACACATAAAATTAAGTAAATACTTATAAAAAAATGTATACAAAATACACATAAAATAATGTAAATTCGTATAAATGTAAATAAACAATATACCAATAAAAGAATGTGTATTTATATAAATATAAATATACAAAATGCACATAAAATAACCTAAATTTATATAAAACTATATATATAAAATAACGCAAATATCTATAAAAATATATGTACAAAAATGAACATTAGATAAATTTGCATAAAAATATATATACAAAACACACATTAGATAATGTAAATGAGTGTAAAAATATGTATACAAAATACCAATGAAATAATCTAAATTCTTATCGAATTAAATTAAGAAATACCAATAAAATAATGTAATTTTGGATGAAAATATATATACAAAATACACATAAAATAACCTAAATACAAATTCAAATATACACATAAAATAATTTAAAATTGAATGAAATAAATATACAAAATAAACATAAAATAAGGTAAATTTGTATTGAAATATATGAAAAAATACACATAAAATAATATAAATTTGTATGAAAATATATATACAAATACACATTAAATAACAGGAATTTATATAAAATTTGTATCAAAATATATACTTATACACACAATAAAATAACGTAATTTTTTTATGAAAATGTATATACAAAATACACATAAAATAATTTAAATACGTAGAAAAATATATATATAAAAAACACATAAAATAATGTAAATATGTATGAAAATATATAAACAAATACACATAAAATAATGTAAATTTGGATAAAATATATATACAAACTGAATATATATATATATATATATATATATATATATATATATATATATATATATATATATATATATATATATATATATATATATATATATATATATATATATATATATATATATATATATATATATATATATATATATATACAAAATGAACATCAAATAATGTAAATATATATATAAAAAAATATATACAAAAAACACATAGAATAATGTTAAATCGTATCAAAAAAATAAAGAGAATATCAATAAAATAATGTAAATTTGTATGAAAATAAAGATGCAAAATATCCATATAATAACGCATATTTGCGTAAAAATATATATACAAAAAGACATATAAAATAATTAAATTTGTATTAAAATAAATATACAAAATGAACGTACAATAAAGTAAATTTATATTGATATAGATATGCAAAATACACATTAATAATGTAAATTTGTATCAAAATATATATACGAATACTCATAAAATAGAGTAAATTTCTATGAAAATATACATACAAAATAGATATAAAAAATACACATATAACTAGTTAAATTTGTATTTAAATACATGTACAAAAAACACATAAAATAATGTAGATTTGTATGAAATGAAAACAAATACATTTTATATAAAATATATATACAAAATACACATAGAATAATGTAAAATCATATCAAAATAAATACACAGAATATCAATAAAATAATGTAAATTTGTATGAAAATAAAGATGCAAAATACCAATAAAATAAAGCATATTTTTATAAAAATACATATACAAAAATAAACATAGATTAATCAAATTTGTATTAAAATTAATATACAAAATGCACATACAGTAAGGTAAATTTGTATTAAAAAAATATGCAAAATACACATAAAACAATGTAAATTTGTTTCAAAATATATATACGAATACACATAAAATAGCGCAGATTTCTATAGAAATATATATACAAAATTCACTTGAAATAATGTAAATACGTATAAAAATACATATACAAAATACACATTAAATAATGTTAATTCGTGTCAAAATAAATAAACAAAATATCATGAAAAGAATGTGTATTTGTATGAAAATAGATATACAAAATACATTTAAAATAACCTAAATTTGTATAAAACTATATACAAAAATACACAAAAATAATTTAAACTTGTATGAAAATAAATATAAAAAAAACATATAAAATTAGGTAGATTTGTATTGAAATACATATACAAAATACACATAAAATAATGTAAATTTGAATGAAAAAATATAAACATATAGACTTAAAATAACGTAAATTTGTTTCAAATATATATACAAAAAACACATTAAATAATGTAAATATGTATAAAAAATATATATACAGAACACAAATAAAATAATGTATAATCGTATCAAAATAAATACAGAAAATATTAATAAAATAATGTAAATTTGTATGAAAATTAAGATGCAAAATACCCATAAAATAATGCATTTTTTTATAAAAATACATATACGAAAAAACATAATATATTTGATTTTGTATTAAAATAAATAGATATACAAAATATACATAAAACAAGCTAAATTTGAATTGAAATATATATACAAAATACATAAAATAATGTAAATTTGTATCAAAATACTTATACAAATACACATATAATAACGTAAATTTGTATAAAAATATATAAACAAAATACACATTATATAATGTAAATACGTATAAAAAAATGTACAAAATACACAAATAATCATGTAATTCGTATCAAAATAAATAGACAAAATACCAATAAAATAATGTAAATTTCTATGAGAAAACATATACAAAATACACATAAATAACGCAAATATCAATAAAAATATATATAATATATTTAAATATTTAAAATATTTAATGTATATTTTGTATATATATATTTTATCCAAATTTACGTTATTTTATATGTATTTGTTTTTGTATTTTCATACAAATTTACATTATTTTATGTGAGTTTTGTATATGTATTTCAATACAAATTTGCCTAACTTTATGTGTATTTTGCATGTCTATTTTCAAACAAATTTAAATTATTTTTGTGTATTTTTGTATATATTTTTATACAAATTTTAGTTATTTTATTTGTTTTTGGTATATATATTTTCCTACAAATATACATTCTTTTATTGGAATTTTGTGTGTTTAATTTTTTACGAATTTACATTATTTTATGTGTATTTTCTATATATATTTTTCTACGTATTTAAATTATTTTATGTGTATATTTTTATATACATTTTCATAAAAATTTACGTTATTTTATTGTGTGTATTCGTATATATTTTGAAACAAATTTTATACAAATTCATGTTATTTTATGTGTATTTTTATAAATATTTTCATACAAATTTATATTATTTTATGTGTCTTCTTACATATATTTTATTACAAATTTACCTTATTTTATGTTTATTTTGTATATTTATTTCATTTAATATAATCAAATTTAAATTTATTTTATATGCATTTTGTATATTAATTTTAATAGAAATTTAATTATTCTATGTGTATTTTTCTATATGTATTTTTATAAAAATATGCTTTATTTTATGGGTATTTTGCATCTTTATTTTCATACAAATTTACGTTATTTTATTGATATTCTGCTCATTCATTTTGATACGATTTGACATTATTCTATGGGTATTTTGTATATATTTTTCATACAAATTTACGTTATTTTATGTGTATTTGTTTATATATTTTGACACAAATTTACAATATTTTATGGGTATTTTGTATATATATTTCAAAAGAAATTTACCTAGTTTTATGTGTATTTTGAATATCTATTTTCATACAAACTCAAATTATTTTTATGTATTTTTGTATATATTTCAATACAAATTTTAGTTAGGTTATGTGTATTTTGTAAATCTATTTTCATTCATATATATATTATTTTATTGGTATTTTGTTGATTTATATTGATACGAATTTACATTATTTTATTTGTACTTTGTATATATATTTTTATACGCATTTACATTATTTAATATTTATTTTGAATAAATAATTTTATACAAATTCATGGTATTTTATGTGTATTTGTATATATATTTTCATATAAATTTACATTATTTTATGTGTATTTTGTACATATATTTCATTACAAATTTACCTTATTTTATGTTTATTTTGTGTGTGTATTTTGTACATTTATATTTATACAAATACACATTCTTTTATTGGTATTTTGTTCATTTATTTTGTTTCGAATTTACATTATTTTATGTGTATTCTGTTTACATTTTTTTATACGTATTTACTTAATTTTATGTGTATATTGTATATATATTTTTATAGAAATCTACGTTATTTTATGTGTATTCGTACATATATTTTGAAACAAATTTACATTGTTTTATATGTACAATAAGGTAAATTTGTATTGAAATAGATATGCAAAATACATATAAAGCAATGTAAATTTCTTTCAAAATATGTATACGAATACACATAAAATAACGTAGATTTCTATAAAAATATATATACAAAATACACATAAAATGAAGTAAATACGTATAAAAAAATGTATACAAAATACACATAAAATAATGTAAATTCGTATCAAAATAAATAAACAAAATACCAATAAAAGAATAGGTATTTGTATAGAATTACCTAGATATGTATTTTGTATATATATTTTTATACGTATTTACATAATTTCATGTGTATTTTGTATATATATTTCTATAGAAATCTACGTTATTTTATGTGTATTCGTATATATATTTTGAAACAAATTTACTTTGTTTTATAAGTATTTATGAATATCTCTTTCATTACATATTTACCTTACTGTATATGCATTTTGTATATTTATTTCAATACAAATTTAAATATTTTATGTGTATTTTGGTATATATATTTAAAAAAATGCGCTATTTTATGGGAATTTTGCATCTTTCTTTTCATACAAATTTACATTATTTTATTGATATTCTGTGTATTTATATTGATAGGATTTTACATTATTCTATTTCTTTTTTGTATATATTTTTTTATACACATTTACATTATTTAATGTGTATCTTGCATATATATTTTATACAAATTTACGTTATTTTAAGTGTATTTGTTTATATATTTTCATTCAAACTTACATTATTCTATGTGTATTTTGTATATGTGTTTCAATACAAATTTACCTAATTTTATGTGTATTTTGTATATTTCTTTTCATACAAATTTTATATATTTTTGTGTATTTTTGTATATAGTTTTATACAAATTTAGGTTATTTTATGTACGCATTTACTTTATTTAATGTGTGTTTTGTATATATTTTTTTATGCAAATTTACGTTATTTTATGTGCATTTTGTACATATATTTTTAGAAATTTACGTTAATTTATGTGTATTTGTATATGTTTTCTCATACAAATTTACATTATTTGATTGCTATTTTGTTTATTTATTTTGATACGAATGAAAATAGATATACAAAATATACATAAAATAAACTAAATTTGTATTGAAATATATATACAAAATACATAAAATAATGTAAATTTGTATCAAAATATTTTAACAGATGCGCATAAAATAACGTAAATTTGTTTTAAAATATACAAAATACATATTAAATAATGTAAATATGTATAAAAAATATATACAAAACACAAATAGAATAATGTAAAATCGTATCAAAATAAATACACAGAATATTAATAAAACAATGAAAATTTGTATGAAAATAAAGATGCAAAATACCTATTAAATAACACATTTTTTATAAAAATATATATACCAAAATACACATGAAAAAATTAATTTGTATTAAAATAAATATACAAAATACACATACAATAAGGTAAATCTGTATTGAAATAGATATGCAAAATACATATAAAACAATGTAAATTTGTTTCAAAATATATATACGAATACACATAAAATAACGTAGATTTGTATAAAAATATATATACAAAATACACATCAAATGAAGTAAATACGTATAAGAAAATGTATACAAAATACACATAAAATAATGTAAATTCGTATCAAAATAAATAAACAAAATACCAATAAAAGAATGTGTATTTGTATAAATATAAATATACAAAATACACATCAAATAACGTAAATTTGTATAAAACTATACAAAATACACAGAAGTAATTAAATTCGTATGAAAATAGATATTCAAAATACAGATAAAATAAGCTAAATTTGAATTGAAATGTATATACAAAATACAATATTTTATGTGTATATTTGTATTTGTATTTAGGTTATTTTATGTGTATTTTGTATATATATTTTCATCCAAAACTACATTATTTTATTGGTATTTCTTAATTTAATTCGATACGAATTTAGATTATTTCATAAGTATTTTGTATACATCTTTTTATACTCATTTACATTATCTAATGTGTGTTTTGTGTATATATTTTTATGCAAATTTATTTAATGTTCATTTTTGTACATATATTTTTATAGAAATTTGCGTTATTTTATGTATATAGTTTTATATAAATTTACGTTATTTTATGTGCATTTTGTATATTTATATTTATACAAATACACACTCTTTTATTGGTATATTGTTTATTTACATTTATACGAGTTTACATTATTTTATGTGTATTTTGTATACATTTTTTTATACATATTTACTTAATTTTATGTGTATTTTGTATATGCATTTTTATAGAAATCTACGTAATTTAATGTGTATTCGTATATATATTTTGAAACAAATTTACATTATTTTATATGTATATTGCATATCTATTTCAATACAAATTTACCTTATTGTATGTGCATTTTGTATATTTATTTTAATACAAGTTCTAATATTTTATGTGTATTTTGGTATCAATAATTAAAAAAAAAATGCGTTATTTTATAGGTATTTTGCATCTTAATTTTCATACAAATTTACATTATTTTATTAATATTCTGTGTATATATTTTGATACGATTTTACATTATTCTATTTGTGTTTTGTATATATATTTTTTATACATATTTACATTATTTAATGTGTATTTTGTATATATATTTCATACAAATTTACGTTATTATATGAGTATTTGTTTATATATTTTCTTTCAAATTTACATTATTTTTTGTGTATTTTGTATATGTATTTCAATACAAATTAACCTAATTTTATGTGTAATTTGTATATTTCTTTTCAGACAAATTTAAATTATTTTTGTGTATTTTTGTATATAGTTTTATACAAATTTAGGTTATTTTACGTACACATTTACATTATTTAATGTGTGTTTTGTATATATATTTTTATCCAAAGTTACTTTATTTTATGTTCATTTTTGGACATAAATTTTTATAGAAATTAGCGTTATTTTATATGTATTTGTATATGTTTTCTCATACAAATTTACATTATTTTATTGATATTTTGTTTATTCTTATAAAAATATATATACCAAAATACACATAAAATATTTAAATTTGTATTGAAATAAATATACAAAATGCACATACAATAAGGTAAACTTCTATTGAAAGAGATATGCAAAAATACATATAAAACAATGTAAAATTGTTTCAAAATATATATACGAATACACATAAAATAACGTAGATTTCTATAAAAATATATATACAAAATACACATAAAATTAAGTAAATACGTATAAAAAAGTGTAAACAAAATACACATAAAATAATGTAAATTCGAAACAAAATCAATAAACAAAATACCAATAAAAGAATGTGTATTGGTATAAATATAAATGTACAAAATACACATACAAAATAAACATAAAATAATGTAAATTTGTAATGAAATATATGTACAAAATACACATAAAATAATGTAAATTTATATGAAAATATATATACAAATACACATAAAATACCATGAATTTGAATAAAATTATATATTCAAAATAAATATTAAATAATGTAAATGCGTATTAAAATATATATACAAAGTACATATAAAATAATGTAAATTCGTATCAATATAAATCAACAAAATACCAATAAAATAATATATATATGAATGAAAATAGATTTACAAAATACACATAACATTACTAAAATTTGTAGTGAAATATATGCAAAAATACATAAAAATAATTTGAGTTTGTATAAAAATAGATATTCAAAATACACATAAAACTAGGTAAATTTCTTTTGAAATATATATACAAAATACCCATAAAATATTGTAAATTTGTGTCAAAATATATAAACAAATACACATAAAAAAACTTAAAATAACGTAAATATGTATCAAATATATATATACAAAAAACACATTAAATAATGTAAATATGTATAAAAAAATATATACAAAACACAAATAAAATAATGTAAAATCGTATCAAAATAAATACAGAAAATATTAATAAAATAATGTAAATTTGTATTAAAGTTAAGATGCAAAATACCCATAAAATAACGCATTTTTTTAAAAAATATATATACGAAAAAACATAAAATATTTGATTTTGTATTAAAATAAATAGATATACAAAAAAACATAAAATAAGCTAAATTTGAATCGAAATATATATACAAAATACATAAAATAATGTAAATTTGTATCAAAATACTTATACAAATACACATATAATAACGTAAATTTGTATAAAAATATATAAACAAAATACACATTAAATAATGTAAATACGTATAAAAAAATGTACAAAATACACAAATAATCATGTAATTCGCATCAAAATAAATAGACAAAATACCAATAAAATAATGTAAATTTCTATGAGAAAACATATACAAAATACACATAAATAATGCAAATATCAATAAAAATATATATAATATAATATATTTTTATACATATATAAAATATTTAATGTATATTTTGTATATATATTTTATCCAAATTTACGTTATTTTATATGTATTTGTTTATATATTTTCATACAAATTTACATTATTTTATGTGAGTTTTGTATATGTATTTCAATACAAATCTGCCTAACTTCATGTGTATTTTGCATATCTATTTTCAAACAAATTTAAACTATTTTTGTGTATTTTTGTATATATTTTTATACAAATTCTAGTTATTTTATTTGTTTTTTGTATATATATTTTCCTACAAATATACATTCTTTTAATAGAATTTTGTGTATTTATTTTTTTAAGAATTTACATTATTTTATGTGTATTTTGTATATATATTTTTCTACGTATTTAAATTATTTTATGTGTATTTTATATATACATTTTCATAAAAATTTATGTTATTTTATTGTGTGTATTCGTATATATTTTGAAACAAATTTTATACAAATTCATGTTATTTTATGTGTATTTGTATATATATTTTCATACAAATTTATATTATTTTATGTGTATTCTTACATATATTTTATTACAAATTTACCTTATTTTATGTTTATTTTGTATATTTATTTCATTCAATTTTAAATTATTTAATGTGTATTTTTGTATGTGTATTTCGGTTATCTTAGGTTATCTTTAGGTTACCTTCTTTTATGTTTATTTTGTATATTTATTTCATTCAATTTTAAATTATTTTATGTGTATATTTGTATTTGTATTTAGTATATATTATGTGTATTTTGTATATATATTTTCATCCAAAATTACATTATTTTATTGGTATTTTCTTAATTTAATTCGATACGAATTTAGATTATTTCATAGGTATTTTGTATACGTATTTTTATACTCATTTACATTATCTAAAGTGTGTTTTGTATATATATTTTTATGCAAATTTATTTTAAGTTCATTTTTGTACATATATTTTTATAGAAATTTGCGTTATTTTATGTATATAGTTTTATATAAATTTACGTTATTTTATGTGCTTTTTGTATATTTATATTTATACAAATACACATTCTTTTATTGGTATATTGTTTATTTACATTTATACGAATTTACATTATTTTAAGTGTATTTTGTATACATTTTTTATACGTATTTACTTAATATTATGTGTATTTTGTATATGTATATTTATAGAAATCTACGTTATTTTATGTGTATTCGTATATATATTTTGAAACAAATTTACATTGTTTTATATGTATTTTGCATATCTATTTCAATACAAATTTACCTTATTGTATGTGTTTTTTGTTTATTTATTTTAATAAAAATTTAATTTTTTTATGTGTATTTTGGTATATATATTTTTGTATAAAATGTATATGCAAGATACACATTAAATAATGTAAATAAAATAATGTAAATTTGTATGAAAATATAAACAAATACATATAAAATAACGTAAATTTGGATAAAATATATATACAAAATATACATTAAATATTTTAAATATGTATAAAAATATATTATATTATATATATTTTTATTGATATTTGCGTTAATTATGTGTATTTTGTATATGTTTTCTCATAGAAATTTACATTATTTTATTGGTATTTTGTCTATTTATTTTGATACGAATTACATGATTATTTATGTATTTTGTTCATTTTTTTATACGTATTTACATTATTTAATGTGTATTTTGTTTATATATTTTTATACAAATTTACGTTATTATATGTGTATTTGTATAAGTATTTTGATACAAATTTACATTATTTTATGTATTTTGTATATATATTTCAATTCAAATTTAGCTTATTTTATGTGTATTTTGTATATCTATTTATTTTAATACAAAATCATATATTTTATGTTTTTTCGTATATATATATTTTTATAAAAAATGAGTTATTTTATAGGTATTTTGCATCTTAATTTTCATTTTATATGTATTTTGTATATATATTTTTATACGCTTTTACATTATTTAATATTTATTTTGAATATATATTTTTATACAAATTCATGGTATTTTATATGTATTTGTATATATATTTTCATATAAATTTACATTATTTTATGTGTATTTTGTACATATATTTTATTACAAATCTACCTTATTTTATGTTTTTTTTGT
This sequence comes from Eriocheir sinensis, assembly GCF_024679095.1. Classification (NCBI taxonomy): domain Eukaryota; kingdom Metazoa; phylum Arthropoda; class Malacostraca; order Decapoda; family Varunidae; genus Eriocheir; species Eriocheir sinensis. The sequence goes on along the minus strand of NW_026110962.1, from coordinate 600,640 downwards.
ATATGTATTTTGTATATTTATATTTATCCAAATACACATTCTTTTACTGGTATTTTGTTTATTTATTTTAAATCAAATTTACATTATTTTATGTGTATTTTGTATACATTTTTTTATACGTATTTACCTAATTTTATGTGTATTTTGTATATATATTTTTATAGAAATCTACGTTTTTTTATTTGTATTCGTATATATATTTTGAAACAAATTTACATTGTTTTATGTGTATTTTTGCATATCTCTTTCAATAAAAATTTACCTTATTTTATGTGCATTTTGTATATTTATTTCAATACAAATTAAAAAAAATTATGTGTATTTTGGTATATATATTTTTATAAGAAATGCGCTATTTTATACAAAATACACATAAAATAATGTAAATTCGTATAAATGTAAATAAGCAATATACCAATAAAAGAATGTGTATTTGTATAAATATAAATATACAAAATGCACATACAATAACGTAAATTTATATAAAACTATATACATAAAATAACGCAAATTTCTATAAAAATATATTTACAAAAATGAACATAAAATAAATTTGCATAAAAATATATATACAAAACACACTTTAGATAATGTAAATGAGTATAAAAATATGTATACAAAATACCTATGAAATAATCTAAATTCGTATCGATTTAAATTAAGAAAATATCAATAAAATAATGTAATTTTGGATGAAAATATATATACAAAATACACATAAAATAACCTAAAAACAAATACAAATATACACATAAAATAATTTAAAATTGAATGAAATAAATATACAAAATAAACATAAAATAAGGTAAATATGTAATGAAATATATGAAAAAATACACATAAAATAATATAAATTTGTATGAAAATATATATACAAATACATATTAAATAACATGAATTTGTATAAAATTTGTATCAAAATATATACTTATACACATAATAAAATAACGTAATTTTTTATGAAAATGTATATACAAAATACACATAAAATAATTTAAATACGTAGAAAAATATATATACAAAAAACACATAAAATAATGTAAATTTATATAAAAATATATAAACAAATACACATAAAATAATGTAAATTTGGATAAAATATATATACAAAATGAATATTAAATAATGTAAATATGTATAAAAAATATATAAAAAATACACATAGAATAATGTTAAGTCGTATAAAAAAAATAAAGAGAATATCAATAAAATAATGTAAATATGTATGAAAATAAAGATGCAAAATATCCATATAATAACGCATATTTGCATAAAAATATATATACAAAAATACACATAAAATAGTTAAATTTGTATTAAAATAAATATACAAAATGCACGTACAATAAAGTAAATTTGTATTGAAATAGACATGCAAAATACACATCTATAATGTAAATTTGTATCAAAATATATATACGAATACTAATAAAATAGAGTAAATTTCTATGAAAATATACATACAAAATAGATATACAAAATACAGATATAACTAGTTAAATTTGTATTTAAATACATGTACAAAAAACACATAAAATAATGTAGATTTGTATGAAATGAAAACAAATACATTTTATATAAAATATATATACAAAATACACATAGAATAATGTAAAATCATATCGAAATAAATACACTGAATATCAATAAAATTATGTAAATTTGTATGAAAATAAAGATGCAAAATACCCATAAAATAAAGCATATTTTTATAAAAATACATATACAAAAATATACATAGATTAATCAAATTTGTATTAAAATTAATATACAAAATGCACATACAATAAGGTAAATTTGTATTGAAAAAATATGCAAAATACACATAAAATAATGTAAATTTGTTTCAAAATATATACGAATACACATAAAATAACGCAGATTTCTATAGAAATATATATACAAAATACATTTGAAATAATGTAAATACGTATAAAAATATATATACAAAATACACATTAAATAATGTTAATTCGTGTCAAAATAAATAAACAAAATATCATGAAAAGAATGTGTATTTGTATGAAAAAATATATACAAAATACACATAAAATAACCTAAATTTGTATAAAACTATATAAAAAAATACAAAAAAATAATTTAAACTTGTATGAAAATAAATATACAAAAAACATATAAACATAGGTAAATTTGTATTGAAATACATATACAAAATACACATAAAATAATGTAAATTTGAATGAAAATATATAAACATATAGACTTAAAATAACGTAAATTTGTATCAAATATATATACAAAAAAACATTAAATAATGTAAATATGTATAAAAAAATATATACAAAACACAAATAAAATAATGTAAAATCGTATCAAAATAAATACAGAAAATATTAATAAAATAATGTAAATATGTATGAAAATTAAGATGCAAAATACCCATAAAATAACGCATTTTTTATAAAAATATAAATACGAAAAAACATAAAATATTTGATTTTGTATTAAAATAAATAGATATACAAAATACACATAAAATAAGCTAAATTTGAATTGAAATATATATACAAAATACATAAAATAATGTAAATTTGTATGAAAATACCTATACAAATACACATATAATAACGTAAATTTGTATAAAAATATATAAACAAAATACACATTAAATAATGTAAATACGTATAAAAAAATGTAAGAAATACACAAATAATCACGTAATTCGTATCAAAATAAATAGACAAAATACCAATAAAATAATGTAAATTTCTATGAGAAAACATATACAAAATACACATAAATAACGCAAATATCAATAAAAATATATATAATATAATATATTTTTATACATATTTAAAATATATAATGTATATTTTGTATATTTATATTTTATCCAAATTTACGTGATTTTTTATGTATTTGTTTATATATTTTCATACAAATTTACATTATTTTATGTGAGTTTTGTATATGTATTTCAATACAAATTTGCCTAACTTTATGTGTATTTTGCATATCTATTTTCAAACAAATTTAAAATATTTTTGTGTATATTTGTATATATTTTTATACAAATTTTAGTTATTTTATTTGTTTTTTGTATATATATTATCCTACAAATATACATTCTTTTATTGGAATTTTATTTTATTATTTTTTTTTTTTTACTTTGTTGCCTATTGCGCCGGTAGGCATCTTCCCGGTGGGGCCTGATGGTCGGCCCAAGGCTTCTTCCAGGTGGGGCCTGATGGTCGGCCCAGCCCGTTCTGGCGCAGGCGAGTGTTTATAGTGGCGCCATCTTGCATTGGCTCATGCTGCCCCCCGGAACTCGTTCTTGATTCGCTTGTACGGCTTCCTCTAGAGTCCGGGTTGGTGGGTGGTCTTCAGGACAGCATGTGGGTAGTTTTAAGCCACTCGGCGGTGACTGAAAAATCCGAGTGGTAGCGTGGGGATTCGAACCCGCGTCGTCCGTCACGCGGTGAATGTGGGCCCAGTACGCTACCAGTTCGGCCTCCGCCTACCCTGAATATATAATTTTCTACGTATTTAAACTATTTTATGTGTATTTTATATATACATTTTCATAAAAATTTACGTTATTTTATTGTGTGTATTCGTATATATTTTGAAACATTTTATACAAATTCATGTTATTTTATGTGTATTTGTATATATATTTTCATACAAATTTATATTATTTTATGTGTATTCTTACATATATTTTATTTCAAATTTACCTTATTTTATGTTTATTTTGTATATTTATTTCATTCAATTTTAAATTATTTAATGTGTATGTTTGTATTTGTATTTAGGTTATTTTATGTGTGTTTTCTATATATATTTTCATCCAATATTACATTATTTTATTGTTATTTTCTTAATTTAACTCGATACGAATTTAGATTATTTCATAGGTATTTTGTATACATATTTTTATACTCATTTACATTATCTAATGTGTGTTTTGTATATATTTTTTTATGCAAACTAATTTTATGTGCATTTTTGTACATATATTTTTATAGAAACTTAAAACGTTATTTTATGTGTATTTTGTATATGTTTTCTCATACAAATTTACATTTTTTAATTAGTTTTTTGTGTATTTATTTTGATACGAATGACTTGATTATTGGTGTATGTTGTAAATATTTTTTTATACGTATTTACATTACTTAATGTGTATTTTGTTTATATATTTTTTTTACAAATTTACGTTATTATATGTGTATTTGTTAAAAATATTTTGAAACAAATTTACTTTATTTTATGTATTTTGTATATATATTTCAATTCAAATTTAGCTTATTTTGTGTGTATTTTGTATATCTATTTTCATACAAATTTAATTACTTCTGTGTATTTTTGTATATAGTTTTATACAAATCTACGTTATTTTATGTGCATTTTGTATATTTATATTTATACAAATACACATTCTCTTATTGGTATTTTGTTTATTTATATTTATACGAATTTACATTATTTTATGTGTATTTTGTATACATTTTTGATTCGTATTTACTTAATTTTATTTGTATTTTGTATATATATATTTATAGAAATCTACGTTATTTTATGTGTATTCGTATATATATTTTGAAACAAATTTACATTGTTTTATATGTTTTTTGCATATCTATTTCAATACAAATTTACCTTATTGTATGTGCATTTTGTATATTTATTTTAATACAAAATCAAATATTTTATGTGTATTTTGGTATATATAATTTTATAAAAAATGCGTTATTTTATAGGTATTTTGCATCTTAGTTTTCATACAAATGTACATTATTTTATTAATATTCTGTGTATATATTTTGATACGATTTTATATTATACTATTTGTGTTTTGTGTATATTTTCTTATACATATTTTCATTATTTAATGTGTATTTTTTATATATATTTTATACAAATTAACGTCATTTTAAGTGTATTTGTTTATATAATTTCATTCAAATTTACATTATTTTAAGTGTATTTTGTATATGTATTTCAATACAAATTTACCTATTTTTATGGGTATTTTGTATATTTATTTTCATAGAAATTTTAACTATATTTGTGTTTTTTTGTATATACGTATAGAGTAAATTTCTATGAAAATATATATTCAAAATACATATAAAATTATGTAAATAAGTATAAAAATATATATATCAAATACACCTAAAAAAATGAAAATTCGTATCAAAATAAATAAATAAAATTCCGATAAAAGAACGTATATTTGTAGGAAAATAAATTTACAAAATACACATAAAATTACGAAAATTTGAATAAAAGTATATACAAAAAAACAAAAAAATAAATTTCAATTTGTATGAAAATAGATATACAAAATACACATATAATTAGTTAAATTTGTATTTAAATACATGTACAAAATACACATAAAATAATGTAAATTTGTATGAAATGAAAACTAATTCACATAAAATAACGTACATTTGTATAAAATAGATATACAAAATATACATAGAATAATGTAAAATCGTATCAAAATAAATACACAGAATATCAATAAAATAATGTAATTTTGTATGAAAAAAATGATGCAAAATACCCATAAAATAAAGCATATTTTTTTAAAAATACATATACAAGAATACACATAGAATAATTAAATTTGTATTAAAATTAATATACAAAATGCACGTACAATAAGGGAAATTTGTATTGAAAAAATATACAAAATGCACATAAAACAATGTATATTTGTTTCAAAATATATATATACGAATACACATAAAACAACGTATATTTATATAGAAATATATATACAAAATACACATGAAATGACGTAAATACGTATAAAAATATATATACACAATACACATTAAATAATGTAAATTCGCATCAAAATAAATAAATAAAATATCAATAAAAGAATGTGTATTTGTATGAAAATAGATATACAAAATACACATAAAATATTGTAAATTTGTATAAAACTCTATTAAAAAAATACACAAAAATAATTTAAATTTGTATAAAAATATATATACAAAATACACATAAAACTAGTTAAATTTCTATTGAAATACATATACAAAATACACATAAAATAATGTAAATTTGAATGAAAATATATAAACAAATACACTTAAAATAACGTAAATTTGTATGAAATATATATAGAAAATACACATTACATAATGTAAATATGTATAAAAAAATATATACAAAACACAAATAGAATAATGTAAAATAGTATCAAAATAAATACACAGAATATTAATAAAATAATGTAAATTTGTATGAAAATAAAGATGCAAAATACCCATAAAACAACGCATTTTTTATGAAAATATATATACCAAAATACACATAAAATATTTAAATTTGTATTACAATAAATATACAAAATGCACATACAATAAGGTAAATTTGTATTGAAATAGATATGCAAAATACACATAAAACAATTTGAATGAAAATATATAAACAAATACACTTAAAATAACGTAAATTTGTTTGAAATATATATGCAAGATACACATTAAATAAAGTAAATGTGTATAAAAAAATATATACAAAAAAGAAATAGAATAATGTAAAATCCTATCAACATAAATACACAGAATATCGATAAAATAATGTAAATTTGTATGAAAAGAAAGATGCAAAATTCCCATAAAATAGAGCATTTTTTATAAAAATATATATACCAAAATACACATAAAATATTTAAATTTGTATTGAAATAAATATACAAAATGCATATACAGTAAGGTAAATATGTATTGAAAGAGATATTCAAAAATACATATAAAACAAAGTTAATTTGTTTCAAAATATATATACGAACACTCATAAAATAACGTAGATTTCTATAGAAATATATATACAAAAAACACAGGAAATTATGTAAATACGTATAAAAATATATATACAAAATATATATCTAGGTAAATTCGTGTCAAAATAAATAAACAAAATATCATGAAAAGAATGTGTATTTGCATGAACATAAATAATAGATAATAAATTTGTATGAAATATATATGCAAGATACACATTAAATAATGTAAATATGTAAAAAAAAATATATATACAAAAAGCAAATAGAATAATGTGAAACAGTAACAAAATATGCAATGTGTATTTTGGTATCAATAATTTTATAAAAAAACGTAAATTTGAATAAAAAAATATGTACAAAACACAAATAGAATAATGTAAAATCGCATCAAAATAAATACACAGAATATTAATAAAATAACGTAAATTTGTATGAAAATAAAGAAGCAAAATACCCATAAAATAACGCATTTTTTTTATTTATAAAAATATATATACCAAAATACACATAAAAAAATTTAATTTGTATTAAAATAAATATACAAAAAACACATACAATAAGGTAAATTTGTATAAAAAAAACCTAAATTTGTATAAAAAAATATGTACAAAACAGAAATAGAATAATGTAAAATCGCATCAAAATAAATACACAGAATATTAATAAAATAATGTAAGTTTGTATGAAAATAAAGAAGCAAAATAACCATAAAATAACGCATTTTTTTATTTATAAAAATATATATACCAAAATACACATAAAAAAATTTAATTTGTATTAAAATAAATATACAAAAAACACATACAATAAGGTAAATTTGTATAAAAAAAATATGTACAAAACACAAATAGAATAATGTAAAATCGCATCAAAATAAATACACAGAATATTAATAAAATAATGTAAATTTGTATGAAAATAAAGAAGCAAAATACCCATAAAATAACGCATTTTTTTTTATTTATAAAAATATATATACCAAAATACACATAAAAAAATTAAATTTGTATTAAAATAAATATACAAAAAACACATACAATAAGGTAAATTTGTATTGAAATAGATATGCAAAATACAAAAAAATATATACAAAACACAAATAGAATAATGTAAAATCGTATCAAAATAAATACACTGAATATTAATAAAACAATGTATATTTGTATGAAAATAAAGATGCAAAATACCCATTAAATAACGCATTTTTTTTATAAAAATATATATACCAAAATACACATGAAAAATTTAATTTGTATAAAAATATATATACAAAATACACATAAAATGAAGTAAATACGTATAAGAAAATGTATACAAAATGCACATAAAATAATGTAAATTCGTATCAAAATAAATAAACAAAATACCAATAAAAGAATGTGTATTTGTATAAATATAAATATATATACGAATACACATAAAATAACGTAGATTTCTATAAAAATATATATACAAAATACACATAAAATGAAGTAAATACGTATAAAAAAATGTATACAAAATACACATAAAATAATGTAAATTCGTATCAAAATAAATAAACAAAATACCAATAAAAGAATGTGTATTTGTATAAATATAAATATACAAAATACACATAAAATAACGAAAATCTATATAAAACTATATACAAAATTACACAGAAGTAATTAAATTTGTATGAAAATATATACAAAATACACACAAAATAAGCTAAATTTGAATTGAAATATATTTAAAAAATACACATATTTTGCATATATATTTTCAAACAAATTTAAATTATTTTTGTGCATTTTTGTATATATTTATTTTTGTTATACATAGAATAATGTAAAATCGTATCAAAATAAGTACACAGAATATCAATAAAATAATTTAAATTTGTATGAAAATAAAGATGCAAAATACCCATAAGATAAAGCATATTTTTTTTTTAAATACAGATACAAAAATACACATAGAATAATGAAATTTGTATTAAAATTAATATACATAATGCACACATACCAAAAGGTAAATTTGTATTAAAAAAAAAGCAAAATACAAATAAAACAGTGTAAATTTGTTTCAAAATATATACGAATACACATAAAATAACGTGTATATTGTATATCTATTTTCATACAAATACACATTCTTTTATTGATATTTTGTTTATTTATTTTGACGCGAATTTACATTATTTAATGTTTATTTTATATATATATTTTTATACGTGTTTACATCATTTGATGAGTATTTTGTATATATATTTCTATAGAAATCTACGTTGATTTATAAGTATTCGTATATAGATTTTGAAATAAATTTACACTGTTTTATGTGTATTTTGCATATTTTTTCAATACAAATTTAACTTATTGTATATGCATTTGGACTATTAATTTTAATACAAATTTAATTATGCTATGTGTATTTTTGTATATGCATTTTTATAAAAATATGCTTTATTTTATGGGTATTTTGCATTTTTTTTTCATACAAATTTACATTATTTTATTTATATTCTGTTTTTTTTTTTAAACAATTTTACATTATTCTATGTGTATTTTGTATATCTATTTTTATACGTATTTACTTAATTTTATGTGTATTTTGTATATATATTTTTATAGAAATCTACGTTATTTTATGTGTATTCGTATATATATTTTGAAACAAATTTACATTGTTTTATATGTATTTTTGCATATCTCTTTCAATACAAGTTTACCTTATTGTATGTGCATTTTGTATATTTATTTCAATACAAATTTAAATATTTTATGTGTATTTTGGTATATATATTTTTATAAGAAATGCGCTATTTGATGGGAATTTTGCATCTTTATTTTCATACAAATTTACATTATTTTATTAATATTCGGTTATTTTATGTGCATTTTGTATATTTATATTTATACAAATACACATTCTTTTGTCATTTTGTTTCTTTACATTTATACGAATTTACATTATTTTATGTGTATTTTGTATATATTTTTTTATACGTATTTACTTAATTTTATATGTATTTTGTATATGTATTTTTATAGAAATCTACGCTATTTTATGTGTATTCGTATATATATTTTGAAACAAATTTACATTATTTTATATGTATTTTGCATATCTATTTCAATACAAATTTACCTTATTGTATGTGCTTTTTGTATATTTATTTTAATACAAATTGAAATATTTTATGTGTATTTTGGTATCAATAATTTTATAAAAAAACGTAAATTTGTATAAAAAAATATGTACAAAACACAAATAGAATAATGTAAAATCGCATCAAAATAAATACACAGAATATTAATAAAATAATGTAAATTTGTATGAAAATAAAGAAGCAAAATACCCATAAAATAACGCATTTTTTTTATTTATAAAAATATATATACCAAAATACACATCAAAAAATTAAATTTGTATTAAAATAAATATACAAAAAACACATACAATAAGGTAAATTTGTATTGAAATAGATATGCAAAATACCTATAAAACAATGTAAATTTGTTTCAAAATATATATACGAATACACATAAAATAACGTAGATTTCTATAAAAATATATATACAAAATACACATAAAATGAAGTAAATACGTATAAAAAAATGAATACAAAATACACATAAAATAATGTAAATTCGTTACAAAATAAATAAACAAAATACCAATAAAAGAATGTGTATTTGTATGAATATAAATAAACAAAATACACATAAAATATCGTAAATTTATATAAAACTATATACAAAAATACACAGAGGTAATTAAATTTGTTTGAAAATATATACAAAATACACACGAAATAAGCTAAATTTGAATTGAAATATATATACAAAATACATGAAATAAAGTAAATTTGTATCAAAATATTTATGCAAATACACATATAATAACGTAAATTTGTATGAAAATATATAAACAAAATACACATTAAATAATGTAAATACGTATAAAAAAATATGTACAAAATACACATATAATCATGTAATTCGTATCAAAATAAATAAACAAAATACCAATAAAATAATATAAATTTGTATGAGTAAACGTGTATGTTGCATATTTTTTCAATACAAATTTACCTTATTATATACGCATTTTGTTTATTAATTTTAATACAAATTTAGTTATTCGATGTGTATTTTTGTATCTGTATCTTTTTAAACACATGCTTTATTTTTTGGGTATATTTCATCTTTATTTTCATACAAATTTACATTATTTTATTGATATTCTGCTCATTCATTTTGATACGAATTGACATTATTCTATGTGTATTTTGTATATATTTTTCATACAAATTTACGTTATTTTATGTGTATTTGTTTATATATTTTGACACAAATTTACAATATTTTATGGGTATTTTGTATATACATTTCAAAAGAAATTTACCTAGTTTTGTGTGTGTTTTGTATATCTATTTTCATACAAACTCAAATTTTAGTTATGTTATGTGTATTTTGTAAATTTATTTTCATTCAAATATATATTATTTTATTGGTGTTTTGTTGATTTATATTGATACGAATTTACATTATTTTATATGTACTTTGTATATATTTTTTTATACGCTTTTCCATTATTTAATATTAATTTTGAATATATATTTTTATACAAATTCATGGTATTTTATGTGTATTTGTATATATATTTTCATATAAATTTACATTATTTTATGTGTATTTTGTACATATATTTTATTACAAATCTACCTTATTTTATATTTTTTTTGTATGTGTATTTTGTATATTAATATTTATCCAAATACACATTCTTTTATTGGTATTTTGTTTATTTATTTTAATTCGAATTTACATTATTTTATCTGTATTTTGTATACATTTTTTTTATACGTATTTACTTAATTTTATGTGTATTTTGTATATATATATATATATATATATATATATATATATATATATATATATATATATATATATATATATATATATATATATATATATATATATATATATATATATATATATATATATATTTATAGAAATCTACGTTTTTTTATTTGTATTCGTATATATATTTTGAAACAAATTTACATTGTTTTAAATGTATTTTTGCATATCTCTTTCAATACAAATTTACCTTATTGTATGTGCATTTTGTATATTTATTTCAATGCAAATTTAAAAATTTTATGTGTATTTTGGTATATATATTTTTATAAGATTACGAAAATTTGAATAAAATATATACAAAAAAACAAAAAAATAAATTTCAATTTGTATGAAAATAGATATACAAAATACAACTATAATTAGTTAAATTTGTATTTAAATACATGTACAAAATACACATAAAATAATGTAAATTTGTATGAATTGAAAACAAATTCACATAAAATAACGTACATTTGTATAAAATAGATATACAAAATAATTTTATGTGTATTTTGTATATTTATTTTCATATAAATTTAAATTATTTTTGTGTATTTTTGTATATAGTTTTATACAAACTAAGGTTATTTTATGAGTATTTTGTATATCTATTTTCATACAAATACACATTCTTTTATTGATATTTTGTTTATTTATTTTGACGAGAATTTAAATTGTTTAATGTGTATTTTTGCATATCTCTTTCAATACAAGTTTACCTTATTGTATGTGCATTTTGTATATTTACTTCAATACAAATTTATATATTTTATGTGTATTTTGGTATATATATTCTTTTAAGAAATGCGCTATTTGATGGGAATTTTGCATCTTTATTTTCATACAAATTTACATTATTTTATTAATATTCGGTGTATTTATTTTGATACGATTTCACATTATTCTATTTGTTTTTTGTATATTTTTTTTATACATATTTACATTATTTAATGTGTATCTTGCATATATATTTCATACAAATTTATTATCTATTATTTATTTTCATACAAATACACATTCTTTTCATGATATTTTTTTTATTTATTTTGACACGAATATTTTGTATATATAATGTAAATTTGTACATATAATGTAAATTTGTATCAAAATATTTTAACAGATGCGCATAAAATAACGTAAATTTGTTTTAAAATATACAAAATACACATTAAATAATGTAAATATGTATAAAAAAAACATATACAAAACACAAATAGAATAATGTAAAATCGTATCAAAATAAATACACAGAATATTAATAAAACAATGTAAATTTGTATGAAAATAAAGATGCAAAATACCCATTAAATAACGCATTTTTTATAAAAATATATATACCAAAATACACATGAAAAAATTAATTTGTATTAAAATAAATATATTTCTATAGAAATCTACGTTATTTTATGTGTATTCGTATATATATTTTGAAACAAATTTACTTTGTTTTATATGTATTATTGAATATCTCTTTCAATACATATTTACCTTACTGTATATGAATTTTGTATATATATTTCAATACAAATTTAAATATTTTATGTGTATTTATGCATATATATTTTTATAAAAAATGCGCTATTTTATGGGAATTTTGCATCTTTCTTTTCATACAAATTTACATTATTTTATTGATATTCTGTTTATTTATATTGATAGGATTTTACATTATTCTTTTTCTTTTTTGTATATATTTTTTTATACACATTTACATTATTTAATGTGTATCTTGCATATATATTTTATACAAATTTACGTTATTTTAAGTGTATTTGTTTATATATTTTCATTCAAATTTACATTATTCTATGTGTATTTTGTATATGTATTTCAATACAAATTTACCTAATTTTATGTGTATTTTGTATATTTCTTTTCATACAAATTTTAAATATTTTTGTGTATTTTTTTATATAGTTTTATACAAATTTAGGTTATTTTATGTACGCATTTACTTTATTTAATGTGTGTTTTGTATATATATTTTTATGCAAATTTACTTTATTTTATGTGCATTTTTGTACATATATTTTTTTAGAAATTTGCGTTAATTTATGTGTATTTGTATATGTTTTCTCATACAAATTTACAATATTTCATTGCTATTTTGTTTATTTATTTTGATACGAATGAAAATAGATATACAAAATATACATAAAATAAACTTTATTTGTATCGAAATATATATACAAAAAACATAAAATAATGTAAATTTGTATCAAAATATTTTAACAGATGCGCATAAAATAACGTAAATTTGTTTTAAAATATACAAAATACACATTAAATAATGTAAATATGTATAAAAAAATATATACAAAACACAAATAGAATAATGTAAAATCGTATCAAAATAAATACACAGAATATTAATAAAACAATGTAAATTTGTATGAAAATAAAGATGCAAAATACCCATTAAATAACGCATTTTTTATAAAAATATATATACCAAAATACACATGAAAAAATTAATTTGTATTAAAATAAATATACAAAATACACATACAATAAGGTGAATCTGTATTGAAATAGATATGCAAAATACATATAAAACAATGTAAATTTGTTTCAAAATATATATACGAATACACATAAAATAACGTAGATTTGTATAAAAATATATATACAAAATACACATAAAATGAAGTAAATACGTATAAAAAAATGTATACAAAATACACATAAAATAATGTAAATTCGTATAAAAATAAATAAACAAAATACCAATAAAAGAATGTGTATTTGTATAAATATAAATATACAAAATACACTAAAATAACGTAAATTTGAATAAAACTATACAAAAATACACAGAAGTAATTAAATTCGTATGAAAATACATATACAAAATACAGATAAAATAAGCTAAATTTGAATTGAAATGTATATACAAAATACAATATTTTATGTATATATTTGTATTTGCATCTAGGTTATTTTATGTGTATTTTGTATATATATTTTTTATCCAAAATTACATTATTTTATTGGTATTTTCTTAATTTAATTCGATACGAATTTAGATTATTTCATAGGTATTTTGTATACATATTTTATACTCATTTACATTATCTAATGTGTGTTTTGTATATATATTTTTATGCAAATTTATTTTATGTTCATTATTGTACATATATTTTTATAGAAATTTGCTTTATTTTATGTATATAGTTTTATATAAATTTACGTTATTTTATGTGCATTTTGTATATTTATATTTATACAAATACACATTCCTTTATTGGTATATTGTTTATTTACATTTATACGAATTTACATTATTTTATGTGTATTTTTTATACATTTTTTATACGTATTTACTTAATTTTATATGTATTTTATATATGTATTTTTATAGAAATCTACGTCATTTTATGTGTATTCGTATATATATTTTGAAACAAATTTACATTATTTTATATGTATTTTGCATATCTATTTCAATACAAATTTACCTTATTGTATGTGCATTTTGTATATTTATTTTAATACAAATTTAAATATTTTATGTGTATTTTGGTATCAATAATTTTATAAAAAAACGTAAATTTGTATAAAAAAATATGTACAAAACACAAATAGAATAATGTAAAATCGTATCAAAATAAATACACAGAATATTAATAAAATAATGTAAATTTGTATGAAAATAAAGAAGCAAAATACCCATAAAACAACGCATTTTTTTTTATTTATAAAAATATATATACCAAAATACACATCAAAAAATTAAATTTGTATTAAAATAAATATACAAAAAACACATACAATAAGGTAAATTTGTATTGAAATAGATATGCAAAATACATTTAAAATAACGTAGATTTCTATAAAAAAATATATACAAAATTCACATAAAATGAAGTAAATACGTATAAGAAAATGTATACAAAATAAACATAAAATAATGTAAATTCGTATCAAAATAAATAAACAAAATACCAATAAAAGAATGTGTATTTGTATAAATAAAAATATACAAAAATACACATAAAATAACGTAGATTTATATAAAACTATATACAAAAATACACAGAAGTAATTAAATTTGTATGAAAATATATACAAAATACACACAAAATAAGCTAAATTTGAATTGAAATATATATACAAAATACACATATTTTGCATATCTATTTTCAAACAAATTTAAATTATTTTTGTGTATTTTTGTATATATTTATTTTTGTTATACATAGAATAATGTAAAATCGTATCAAAATAAGTACACAGAATATCAATAAAATAATTTAAATTTGTATGAAAATAAAGATGCAAAATACCCATAAGATAAAGCATTTTTTTTTAAATACATATACAAAAATACACATAGAATAATTAAATTTGTATTAAAATTAATATACATAATGCACACATACAAAAAGGTAAATTTGTATTGAAAAAAAACGCAAAATACAAATAAAACAGTGAAAATTTGTTTCAAAATATATATACGAATACACATAAAATAACGTGTATATTGAATATCTATTTTCATACAAATACACATTCTTTTATTGATATTTTGTTTATTTATTTTGACGCGAATTTACATTATTTAATGTGTATTTTATATATATATTTTATACGTGTTTACATCATTTGATGTGTATTTTGTATATATATTTCTATAGAAATCTACGTTGATTTATGAGTATTCGTATATAGATTTTGAAATAAATTTACACTGTTTTATGTGTATTTTGCATATTTTTTCAATACAAATTTACCTTATTGTATATGCATTTTGTACATTAATTTTAATACAAATTTAATTATGCTATGTGTATTTTTGTATATGTATTTTTATAAAAATATGCTTTATTTTATGGGTATTTTGCATTTTTATTTTCATACAAATTTACATTATTTTATTTATATTCTGTTTATTTTTTTTAAACAATTTTACATTATTCTGTGTGTATTTTGTATATCTATTTTTATACGTATTTACTTAATTTTATGTGTATTGTGTATATATATTTTTATAGAAATCTACGTTATTTTATGTGTATTGGTATATATATTTTGAAACAAATTTACATTGTTTTATATGTATTTTTGCATATCTCTTTCAATACAAGTTTACCTTATTGTATGTGCATTTTGTATATTTATTTCAATACAAATTTAAATATTTTATGTGTATTTTGGTATATATATTTTTATAAGAAATGCGCTATTTGATGGGAATTTTGCATCTTTATTTTCATACAAATTTATATTATTTTATTAATATTCGGTGTATTTATTTTGTTACGATTTCACATTATTCTATTTGTTTTTTGTATATATATTTTTTTTTACATATTTACATTATTTAATGTGTATCTTGCATATATATTTCATACAAATTTATTATCTATTATTTATTTTCATGCAAATACACATTCTTTTCATGATATTTTGTTTATTTATTTTGACACGAATTTACCTAGATATGTATTTTGTATATATATTTTTATACGTATTTACATAATTTCATGTGTATTTTGTATATATATATTTCTATAGAAATCTACGTTGTTTTATGTGTATTCGTATATATATTTTGAAACAAATTAACTTTGTTTTATATGTATTTTTGAATATCTCTTTCAATACATATTTACCTTACTGTATATGCATTTTGTATATTTATTTCAATACAAATTAAAATATTTTATGTGTATTTTGGTATATACATTTTTATAAAAAATGCGCTATTTTATGGGAATTTTGCATCTTTCTTTTCATACAAATTTACATTATTTTATTGATATTCTGTGTATTTATATTGATAGGATTTTACATTATTCTATTTCTTTTTTGTATATATTTTTTTATACACATTTACATTATTTAATGTGTATCTTGCATATATATTTTATACAAATTTACGTTATCTTAAGTGTATTTGTTTATATATTTTCATTCAAATTTACATTATTTTATGTGTATTTTGTATATGTATTTCAATACAAATTTACCTAATTTTATGTGTATTTTGTATATTTCTTTTCATACAAATTTTAAAATTTTACATTATTTAATGTGTGTTTTGTATATATATTTTTATGCAAATTTACTTTATTTTATGAGCATTTTTGTACATATATTTTTTTAGAAATTTGCGTTATTTTATGTGTATTTTTATATGTTTTCTCATACAAATTTACATTATTTTATTGCTATTTTGTTTATTTATTTTGATACGAATGAAAAAAGATATACAAAATATACATAAAATAAACTAAATTTGTATTAAAATATATATACAAAATACATAAAATAATGTAAATTTGTATCAAAATATTTTAACAGATGCGCATAAAATAACGTAAATTTGTTTTAAAATATAAAAAATACACATTAAATAATGGAAATATGTATAAAAAAATATATACAAAACACAAATAGAATAATGTAAAATCGTATCAAAATAAATACACTAAATATTAATAAAACAATGGAAATTTGTATGAAAATAAAGATGCAAAATACCCATTAAATAACGCATTTTTTTATAAAAATATATATACCAAAATACACATGAAAAAATTAATTTGTATTAAAATAAATATACAAAATACACATACAATAAGGTAAATCTGTATTGAAATATATATGCAAAATACATATAAAACAATGTAAATTTGTTTCAAAATATATATACGAATACACATAAAATAACGTAGATTTGTATAAAAATATATATACAAAATACACATTAAATGAAGTAAATACGTATAAGAAAATGTATACAAAATACACATAAAATAATGTAAACTCGTATCAAAATAGATAAACAAAATACCAATAAAAGAATGTGTATTTGTATAAATATAAATATTCAAAATACACATCAAATAACGTAAATTTGTATAAAATTATATACAAAAATACACAGAAGTTATTAAATTCGTATGAAAGTAGATATACAAAATACAGATAAAATAAGCTAAATTTGAATTGAAATGTATATAGAAAATACATAAAATAATGTAAATTTGTATCAAAATATTTATAAAAATACATATAATAACGTAAATTTGTTTTAAAATATATAAACAAAATACACATTAAGTAATGTATATACGTATAAAAAATATGTACAAAATACACATATAATCATGTAATTCGTATCAAACTAAATAAACAAAATATCAATAAAATAATGTAAATTTGTATGAGAAAACATATACAAATACATATGAAATAACGCTAATTTCCATATAAATATATGTCCAAAAATGAACGTAAAATAAAGTAACTTTGGATAAAAATATATATAGAAAACACACCAAAAATAATGTAAATGCGTACATAAAATAACCTAAATTTGTATAAAACAATATAGAAAAATACACAAAAATAATTTAAATTTGTATGAAAAGAAATATACAAAATACTCATAAAATTAGGTTAATTTGTATTGAAATACATATACAAAATACATATAAAATAATATAAATTTGAAAGAAAATATATAAACAAATACACATATAATAACGTAAATTTGTATGAAATATATAATCAAAATACACATTAAATAATGTAAATATGTATAAAAAAAATATATACAAAACACAAATAGAATAATGTAAAATCGTATCAAAATATATACACAGAATATTAATAAAATAATGTAAATTTGTATGAAAATTAAGATGCAAAATACCTATAAAATAACGCATTTTTTATAAAAATATTGATACCAAAATACACATAAAATATTTGAATTTGTATTAAAATAAATATACAAGATGCACATACAAAAAGGTAAATTTGTATTGAAATAGATATGCAAAATACATATAAAATAATGTAAATTTGTTTCAAAATATATATACGAATACACATAAAATAACGTAGATTTCTATAAAAATACATATACAAAATACACATAATATTAAGTAAATACGTATAAAAAAATGTATACAAAATACACATAAAATAATGTAAATTCGTATAAATGTAAATAAACAATATACCAATAAAAGAATGTGTATTTGTATAAATATAAATATACAAAATACACATAAAATAACGTAAATTTATATAAAACTATATACATAAAATAACGCAAATTTCTATAAAAATATATGTACAAAAATGAACATAAAATAAATTTGCATAAAAATAAATATACAAAACACACTTTAGATAATGTAAATGAGTATAAAAATATGTATACAAAATACCTATGAAATAATCAAGATTCGTATGGAATTAAATTAAGAAAATATCAATAAAATAATGTAATTTTGGATGAAAATATGTATACAAAATACACATAAAATAACCTAAATACAAATACAAATATACATATAAAAATAATTTAAAATTGAATGAAATAAATATACAAAATAAACATAAAATAAGGTAAATTTGTAATGAAATATATGAAAAAAAATATATATATACAAATACACATTAAATAACATGAATTTGTATAAAATTTGTATCAAAATATATACTTATACACACAATAAAAAAAACGTAATTTTTTTTATGAAAATGTATATACAAAATACACATCAAATAATTTAAATACGTAGAAAAATATATATACAAAAAACACATAAAATAATGTAAATTTGTATGAAAATATATAAACAGATACACATAAAATAATGTAAATTTGGATTAAATATATATACAAAATGAACATTAAATAATGTAAATATGTATAAAAAAAATATACAAAATACACATAGAATAATGTTAAATCGTATCAAAATAAATAAAGAGAATATCAATAAAATAATGTAAATTTGTATGAAAATAAAGATGCAAAATATCCATATAATAACGCATATTTGCATAAAAATATATATACAAAAATACATATAAAATAGTTAAATTTGTATTAAAATAAATATACAAAATCCACGTACAATAAAGTAAATTTGTATTGAAATAGATATGCAAAATACACATCAATAATGTAAATTTGTATCAAAATATATATACGAATACTCATAAAATAGAGTAAATTTCTATGAAAATATTCATAAAAAATAGATATACAAAATACACATATAACTAGTTAAATTTGTATTTAAATACATGTACAAAAAACACATAAAATAATGTAGATTTATGTGAAATGAAAACAAATACATTTTATATAAAATATATATACAAAATACACATAGAATAATGTAAAATCATATCAAAGTAAATACACAGAATATCAATAAAATAATGTAAATTTGTGTGGAAATAAAGATGCAAAATACCCATAAAATAAAGCATATTTTTATAAAATTACATATACAAAAATACACATAGATTAATGAAATTTATATTAAAATTGATATACAAAATGCACATACAATAAGGTAAATTTGTATTGAAAAAATATGGAAAATACACATAAAATAATGTAAATTTGTTTCAAAATATATATACCAATACACATAAAATAACGCAGATTTCTATAGAAATATATATACAAAATACACTTGAAATAATGTAAATACGTATATAAATATATATACAAAATACACATTAAATAATGTTAATTCGTGTCAAAATAAATAAACAAAATATCATGAAAAGAATGTGTATTTGTATGGAAATAGATATACAAAATACACATAAAATAACCTAAATTTGTATAAAACTATATACAAAAATACACAAAAATAATTTAAACTTGTATGAAAATAAATATACAAAAAACATATAAAAATAGGTAAATTTGTATTGAAATACATATACAAAATACACATAAAATAATGTAAATTTGAAAGAAAATATATAAACATATAGACTTAAAATAACGTAAATTTGTATCAAATATATATACAAAAAAAACATTAAATAATGTAAATATGTATAAAAAAATATATACAAAACACAAATAAAATAATGTAAAATCGTATCAAAATAAATACAGAAAATATTAATAAAATAATGTAAATGATGCAAAATACCCATAAAATAACGCATTTTTTATAAAAATATAAATACGACAAAACATAAAATATTTGATTTTGTATTAAAATAAATAGATATACAAAATACACATAAAATAAGCTAAATTTGAATTGAAATATATATACAAAATACATAAAATAATGTAAATTTGTATCAAAATACCTATACAAATACACATATAGTTACGTAAATTTGTATAAAAATATATAAACAAAATACACATTAAATAATGTAAATACGTATAAAAAAAATGTAAAAAATACACAAATAATCATGTAATTCGTATCAAAATAAATAGACAAAATACCAATAAAATACTGTAAATTTCTATGAGAAAACATATACAAAATACACATAAATAACGCAAATATCAATAAAAATATATATAATATAATATATTTTTATACATATTTAAAATATTTAATGTATATTTTGTATATATATATTTTATCCAAATTTACGTGATTTTATATGTATTTGTTTATATATTTTCATACAAATTTACATTATTTGATGTGAGTTTTGTATATGTATTTCAATACAAATTTGCCTAACTTTATGTGTATTTTGCATATCTATTTTCAAACAAATTTAAATTATTTTTGTGTATATTTGTATATATTTTTATACAAATTTTAGTTATTTTATTTGTTTTTTGTATATATATTTTCCTACATATATACATTCTTTTATTGGAATTTTGTGTATTTAATTTTTTACGAATTTACATTCTTTTATGTGTATTTTGTATATATATTTTTCTACGTATTTAAACTATTTTATGTGTATTTTATATATACATTTTCATAAAAATTTACGTTATTTTATTGTGTGTATTCGTATATATTTTGAAACATTTTATACAAATTCATGTTATTTTATGTGTATTTGTATATATATTTTCATACAAATTTATATTATTTTATGTGTATTCTTACATATATTTTATTACAAATTTACCTTATTTTATGTTTATTTTGTATATTTATTTCATTCAATTTTAAATTATTTAATGTGTATATTAGTATTTGTATTTAGGTTATTTTATGTGTGTTTTCTATATATATTTTCATCCAAACTTACATTATTTTATTGTTATTTTCTTAATTTAACTCGATACGAATTTATATTATTTCATAGGTATTTTGTATACATATTTTTATACTCATTTACATTATCTAATGTGTGTTTTGTATATATTTTTTTATGCAAACTAATTTTATGTGCATTTTTGTACATATATTTTTATAGAAACTTAAAACGTTATTTTATGTGTATTTTGTATATGTTTTCTCATACAAATTTACATTATTTAATAAGTTTTTTGTTTATTTATCTTGATACGAATGACTTGATTATCGGTGTATTTTGTAAATATTTTTTTATACGTGTTTACATTACGTAATGTGTATTTTGTTTATATATTTTTTTTACAAATTTACGTTATTATATGTGTATTTGTTAAAAATATTTTGAAACGAATTTACTTTATTTTATGTATTTTGTATATATGTTTCATTTCAAATATAGCTTATTTTGTGTGTATTTTGTATATCTATTTTCATACAAATTTAATTACTTCTGTGTATTTTTGTATATAGGTTTATACAAATTTACGTTATTTTATGTGCATTTTGTATATTTATATTTATACAAATACACATTCTCTTATTGGTATTTTGTTTATTTATATTTATACGAATTTACATTATTGTATATGTATTTTGTATACATTTTTGATTCGTATTTACTTAATTTTATTTGTATTTTGTATATATATATTTATAGAAATCTACGTTATTTTATGTGTATTCGTATATATATTTCGAAACAAATTTACATTGTTTTATATGTTTTTTGCATATCTATTTCAATAAAATTTACCTTATTGTATGTGCATTTTGAATATTTATTTTAATACAAATTCAAATATTTTATGTGTATTTTGGTATATATAATTTTATAAAAAATGCGTTATTTTATAGGTATTTTGCATCGTAGTTTTCATACCAATGTACATTATTTTATTAATATTCTGTGTATATATTTTGATACGATTTTATATTATACTATTTGTGTTTTGTATATATTTTTTTATACATATTTTCATTATTTAATGTGTATTTTTTATATATATTTTATACAAATTAACGTCATTTTATGTGTATTTGTTTATATAATTTCATTCAAATTTACATTTTTTTAAGTGTATTTTGTATATGTATTTCAATACAAATTTACCTAATTTTATGTGTATTTTGTATATTTATTTTCATACAAATTTAAATATTTTTTTTGTTTTTTTTGTATATATATATAGAGTAAATTTCTATGAAAATATATTTTCAAAATACATATAAAATTATGTAAATAAGTATAAATATATATATATCAAATACACCTAAAAAAATGAAAATTCGTATCAAAATAAATAAACAAAATTCCGATAAAAGAACGTATATTTGTAGGAAAATAAATATACAAAATACACATAAAATTACGAAAATTTGAATAAAAGTATATACAAAAAAACAAAACAAAAAATTTCAATTTGAATGAAAATAGATATACAAGATACACATATAATTAGTTAAATTTGTATTTAAATACATGTACAAAATACACATAAAATAATGTAAATATGTATGAAATGAAAACAAATTCACATAAAATAACGTACATTTGTATAAATTAGATATACAAAATATACATAGAATAATGTAAAATCGTATCAAAATAAATACACAGAATATCAATAAAATAATGTAATTTTGTATGAAAATAAAGATGCAAAATACCCATAAAACAAAGCATATTTTTTTAAAAATACATATACAAGAATACACATAGAATAATTAAAGTTGTATTAAAATTAATATACAAAATGCACGTACTATAAGGGAAATTTGAATTGAAAAAATATACAAAATGCACATAAAACAATGTATATTTGTTTCAAATTATATATACGAATACTCATAAAATAACGTATATTTCTAAAGAAATATATATACAAAATACACATGAAATGACGTAAATACGTATAAAAATATATATACACAATACACAATGTAAATGTAAATAATGTAAATTCGCATCAAAATAAATAAACAAAATATCAATAAAAGAATGTGTATTTCTATGAAAATAGATATAAAAAATACACATAAAATATTGTAAATTTGTATAAAACTCTATTAAAAAAATACACAAAAATAATTTAAATTTGTATAAAAATATATATACAAAATACACATAAAACTAGTTAAATTTCTATTGAAATACATATACAAAATACACATAAAATAATGTAAATTTGAATGAAAATATATAAACAAATACACTTAAAATAACGTAAATTTGTATGAAATATATATAGAAAATACACATTAAATAATGTAAATATGTATAAAAAAAATATATACAAAACACAAATAGAATAATGCAAAATAGTATCAAAATAAATACACAGAATATTAATAAAATAATGTAAATTTGTATGAAAATAAAGATGCAAAATACCCATAAAACAACGCATTTTTTATGAAAATATATATACCAAAATACACATAAAATATTTAAATTTGTATTACAATAAATATACAAAATGCACATACAATAAGGTAAATTTGTATTGAAATAGATATGAAAAATACACATAAAACAATGTAAATTTGTTTCAAAATATATATACGAATACACATAAAATAACGTAGATTTCTATAAAAATATATATACAAAATACACATAAAATGAAGTAAATACGTATAAGAAAATGTATACAAAATACACATAAAATAATGTAAATTCGTATCAAAATAAATCAACTAAATGCCAATAAAAGAATGTTTACTTGTATAAATATAAATATACAAAATACACATAAAATAACGTAAAATTGTATAAAACTACATACAAAAATAAACAAAAATAATTAAATTTGTATGAAAATAGATATACAAAAGACACATAAAATAAGCTTAATTTGAATTGAAATAAATATAGAATATACATAAAATAATGTAAATTTGTATCAAAATATATATTCAAATACACATATAATAACGTAAATTTGTATAAAAATATATAAACAAAAAACACATTAAATAATGTAAATACGTATAAAAGATATGTACGTAATGTAAAAATTTATAAATTTAAAGATGCAAAATACCCATAAAATAACTCATATTTAAAAAAAAATATATACAAAAATACACATTAAATAATTGAATTTGTGTTAAAATAAATATACAAAATACACATACAATAAGGTAGATTTTTATTGAAATAAATATGCAAAAAATACATAAAATAATGAAATTCTTTATCAAAATATATACGAATACACACAATAAAATGACGTAAATATTTATGAAAATATATATACAAAATACATATAAAATAATGTAATTACATAGAAAAATATATATACAAAATACACATAAAATAATGTAAATTCGTATCAAAATAAATAAACAAAATTTCCTCTAAAAGAATGTATATTTGTAGGAAAATATATATATATACAAAATACAAATAAAATAAGAAAAATTTGTATAAAAATATATACAAAAATACACAAAAATAATTTAAATTTGTTTGAAAATAGATATGCAAAATACACATGAAATTAGGCAAATTTTTATTGAAATACATATACAAAATACACATAAAATAATGTAAATTTGTATGAAAATATTTAAACAAATACACATAAGATAACGTAAATTTCCATAAAATATATGTACAAAATATACATTAAATAATGTAAATATGTCTAAAAATATATATACAAAATACACAGAATAACGTAAAATCGTATCAAAATAAATAAACAGACTATTAATAAAATAATGTAAATTTGTATGAAAATAAAGATGGAAAATTCCCATATAATAACGCATATATGTTTAAAAATATATATACAAAAATACACATAAAATAGTTAAATTTGTATCAAAATAAATATACAAAAGGCACATACAATAAAGAAAATTTGTATTGAAATAGATATGCGAAATACACATAAATAATGTAAATTTGTATCAAAATATATATACGAATACACATAAAATAGAGTAAATTTCTATGAAAATATATATTCAAAATACATATAAAATTATGTAAATAAGTATAAAAATATATATATCACATACACTTAAAACAATGAAAATTCGTATCAAAATAAATAAACAAAATTCCGATAAAAGAACGTATATTTGTAGGAAAATATATATAGAAAATACACATAAAATTACGAAAATTTGAATAAAAATATATACTAAAATACACAAAATTAATTTCGATTTGTATGAAAATAGATATACATAATACACATATAATTAGTTAAATTTGCATTTAAATACATGTACAAAATACACATGAAATAATGTAAATTTGTATGAAATGAAAACAAATTCACATAAAATAACGTTCATTTGTATGAAATATGTATACAAAATATACATAGAATAATGTAAAATCGTATCAAAATAAATACACAGAATATCAATAAAATAAAGTAAATTTGTTGGAAAATAAAGATGCAAAATACTCATAAAATAAAGCATTTTTTTATGAAAATACATATACAAAAATACACAGAATAATTAAATTTGTATTATTTTATATGTACTTTGTATATATATTTTTTATACGCATTTACATTATTTAACATTTATTTAATTTAATTACTTCTGTGTATTTTTGTTTAGTTTTATACAAATTTACGATATTTTATGTGTATTTTGTATATTTATATTTATTCAAATACACATTCCTTTATTGGTATTCATTTTTTTATACGTGTTTATTTCATTTTATGTGTATTTTGTATATATTTTTATAGAAATCTACGTTATTTTATGTGTATTCGTATATATATTTTGAAACAAATTTACATTGTTTTATATGTATTTTGCATATCTATTTCAATACAAACTTACAAAAATGCACATAAAATAAAGTAAATTTGCAGTAAAATATATATACACAACACACATTAAATAATGTAAATGCGTACATAAAATAACCTAAATTTGTATAAAACTATATACAAAAATACTCAAAAATAATAAAAATTTGTATGAAGAGAAATATACAAAATACTCATAAAATTAGATAAATTTGTATTGAAATACATATACAAAATACACATAAAATAATGTAAATTTGAATGAAAATATATAAACAAATACACTTAAATAACGTAAATTTTTATAAAATATATATGCAAGATACACATTAAATAATGTAAATATATATACAAAAAAGAAATAGAATAATGTAAAATCGTATCAAAATAAATACAGAGAATATCAACAAAATAATGTAAATTTGTATGAAAAGAAAGATGCAAAATTCCCATAAAATAGCGCAGTTTTTCTAAAAACATATATACCAAAATACACATAAAATATTTAAATTTGTATTGAAATAAATATACAAAATACATATACAGTAAGGTAAATTTGTATTGAAAGAGATATTCAAAAATACATATAAAACAATGTAAATTTGTTTCAAAATATATATACGAATACACATAAAATAACGTAGATTTCTATAGAAATATATATACAAAATACACATGAAATTATGTAAATACGTATAAAAATATATATACAAAATACATATTAAGTAATGTAAATTCGTGTCAAAGTAAATAAACAAAATATCATGAAAAGAATGTTTATTTGTATGAAAATAAATAATAGATAATAAATTTGTATGAAATATATATGCAAGATACACATTAAATAATATAAATATGTATAAAAAAAATATATACAAAAAACAAATAGAATAATGTAAAATCGTATCAAAATAAATACACCGAATATTAATAAAATAATGTAAATTTGAATGAAAATAAAGATGCAAAATTCACATCAAATAGCGCATTTCTTATAAAAATATATATACCAAAATACACATAAAATATTTAAATTTGTATTGAAATAAATATACAAAATGCACATACAATAAGGTAAACTTCTATTGAAAGAGATATGCAAAAATACATATAAAACAATGTAAATTTGCTTCAAAATATATATACGAATACACATAAAATAACGTAGATTTCTATAAAAAAAAATATAGAGAAAATACACATAAAATTAAGTAAATACGTATAAAAAATGTAAACAAAATACACATACAATAATGTAAATTCGAATCAAAATAAATAAACAAAATACCAATTAAAGAATGTGTATTTGTATAAATATAAATGTACAAAATACACATACAAAATAAACATTAAATAAGGTAAATTTGTAATGAAATATATGTACAAAATACAAATAAAATAATGTAAATTTATATGAAAATATATATACAAATACACATAAAATACCATGAATTTGTATAAAATTATATATTCAAAATAAATGTTAAATAATGTAAATGCGTATAAAAATATATATACAAACTACATATAAAATAATAAAAATTTAATTATTCTATGTGTATTTTTGTATATGTATTTTCATAAAAAAATTCTTTATTTTATGAGTATTTTGCATCTTTATTTTCATACAAATTTACTTTATTTTAAAGATATTCTGTGTATTTATTTTGATACGATTTTACATTATTCTATGTATATTTTGTATATATATTTCATACAAATGAACGTTATTTTATGCGAATTTGTTTTCATTTCATACAAATTTACATTATTTCATGTGTATTTTGTACTTGTATTTAAAAGCAATTTTAACTAATTATATGTGTATTATGTATATCTATTTTCATACAAATCGAAATTAATTTTGTGTATTTTAGTATATATTTTTATTCAAATTTTCGTAATTTTATGTGTATTTTGTATATTTATTTTCCTACAAATATACTTTCTTTTATCGGAATTTTGTTTATTTATTTTGATACGACTTTTCATTATTTTAGATGTATGTGATATATATATTTTTATATTTATTTACATAATTTTATATGTATTTTGAATATATATTTTCATAGAAATTTACTCTATTTTATGTGTATTCATATATATATTTTGATACAAATTTACATTATTTATGTGTATTTCGCATATCTATTTCAATACAAATTTTCTTTATTGTATGTGCCTTTTGTATATTTATTTTGATACAAATTTAATTATTTTATGTGTATTTTTGTATATATATTTTTAAACAAATATGCGTTATTATATGGGTATTTTGCATCTTTATTTTCATACAAATTTACATTATTTTATTGATAGTCTGTTTATTTATTTTGATACGATTTTACGTTATTCTGTGTATTTTGTATATATATTTTTAGACATATTTACATTATTTAATGTATATTTTGTACATATATTTTATGGAAATTTACGTTATCTTATGTGTATTTGTTTATATATTTTCATACAAATTTACATTATTTTATGTGTATTTTGAATATGTATTTCAATAAAAAAAATTGCCTAATTTCATGTGTATTTTGCATATCTATTTTCAAACAAATTTAAATTATTTTTGTGTATTTTTGTGTATATTTTTATACAAATTTTTGTTATTTTATTTGTATTATGTATATATATTTTCCTACAAATATACATTCTTTTAGAGGAAATTTTGTTTATTTATTTTGATACGAATTTACATTATTTTATGTGTATTTTGTATATATATATTTTTCTATGTATTTACATTATTTTATGTGTATTTTGTATATATATTTTCATAAAAAACTACGTCATTTTATTGTGAGTATTCGTATATATTTTGATAAAAAATTTCATTATTTTATGTGCTTTTGCATATCTATTTTAATAAAAATCTACCTTATTGTATGTGTATTTTGAATATCTATTTTAATACAAATTCAATTATTTTATGTGTATTTTTGTATATATATTTTTTTAAATATGAATTATTTTATGGGTATTTTTCATCTTTAATTTTATAAATTTTTACATTACGTACATATCTTTTATACGTATTTACTTTATTTAATGTGTATTTTGTTTATATATTTTTATACAAATTTACGTTATTATATGTGTATTTGAATATATATTTTGATACAAACTTACATTATTTTATGTATTTTCTATATTTATTTCAATTCAAATTTAGCTTATTTTATATGTCTTTTGTATATCTATTTTCATACAAATTTAATTATTTTTGTTTATTTTTGTATATAGTTTTATACAATTTTACGTTATTTTATGTGTATTTTGTATATTTATATTTATACAAGTAAACATTCTTTTATTGGCATTTAGTTTATTTATTTTGATGTAATTTTATGTGTATTTGTATATATATTTTCATACAAATTTATATTATTTTATGTGTATTTTTACATATATTTTATTACAAATTTACCTTATTTTATGTTTATTATGTATATTTATTTCATTCAATTTTAAATTATTTAATGTGTTTATTTGTATTTGTATTTAAGTTATTTTATGTGTGTTTTCTATATATATTTTCATCCAAAATTACATTAATTTATTGTTATTTTCTTAATTTAAGTATTTTGTATATATATTTTTTATGCAAATTAATTTTATGTGCATTTTTGTACATATATTTTTATAGAAATTTGCGTTATTTTATGTGTATTTTGTATATATTTTCTCATACAAATTGACATTATTTAATTAGTTTTTTTGTTTATTTATTTTGATACGAATGACATGATTATTTGTGTATTTTGTACATATTTTTTGTATACGTATTTACATTACTTAATGTGTATGTTGTTTATATATTTTTATACAAATTTACGTTATTATATGTGTATTTGTTAAAAATATTTTGAAACAAATTTACTTTATTTTATGTATTTTGTATATATATTTCAATTCAAATTTAGCTTATTTTGTGTGTATTTTGTATATCTATTTTCATACAAATTTAATTACTTCTGTGTATTTTTGTATATAGTTTTATACAAATTTACGTTATTTTATGTGCATTTTGTATATTTATATTTATACAAATACACATTCTTTTATTGGTATTTTGTTTATTTATATTTATACGAATTTACATTATTTTATGTGTATTTTGTGTACTTTTTCTATTCGTATTTACTTAATTTTATGTGTATTTAGTATATATATTTTTATAGAAATCTACGTTATTATATGTGTATTCGTATATATATTTTGAAACAAATTTACATTGTTTTATATGTATTTTGCATATCTATTTCAATACAAATTTACCTTATTGTATGTGCATTTTGTATATCTATTTTAATACAAATTCAAATATTTTATGTGTATTTTGGTATATATAATTTTAAAAAAATGCGTTATTTTATAGGTATTTTGCATCTTAGTTTTCATACAAATTTACTTTATTTTATTAATAATCTGTGTATATATTTTGATACAATTTTAAATTATACTATTTGTGTTTTGTATATATTTTTTTATACATATTTTCATTATTTAATGTGTATTTTTTATATATATTTTATACAAATTTACGTTATTTTAAGTGTATTTCTTTATATAATTTCATTCAAATTTACATTATTTTAAATGTATTTTGTATATGTATTTCAATACAAATTTACCTAATTTTATGTGTATTTTGTATATTTATTTTCATACAAATTTAAATTATTTTTGTGTTTTTTTGTTTATAGTTTTATACAAATTTAGGTTATTTTATGTGTTATCTAGTTTCATACAAATACACATTCTTTTATTGATATTTTGTTTATTTATTTTGACGCGAGTTTACATTATTTAATGGCTTCCTACAAATGAGTAGACCATTTATTATTATTATTATTATTTTATTGCTATTTTGTTTATCTATTTTGATACGAATTACATGATTATATGTGTATTTTGTACATGTTTTTATACGTGTTTACATTATTTAATGTGTATTTTGTTTATATATTTTTAAACAAATTAACGTTATTAAATGTGTATTTGTGTAAATATTTTTATACAAATTTGCATTATTTTATGTATTTTGTATATACATTTCAATTCAAATTTAGCTTATTTTATTTTTATTTTGTATATATATTTTCATACAACTTTAATTACTTTTGTGTATTTTTGTATATAGTTTAATACAAATTTACGTTATTTTATGTGTATTTTGTATATTTATATTTATACAAATACACATTCTTTTACTGGTATTTTGTTTATTTATTTTGATACGAATTTACATTATTTTATGTGTAATTTGTATACATTTGTTTAAACGTATTTACTTCTTTTTATGTGTATTTTGTATATATTTTTATAGAAATCTACGTTATTTTGTGTGTATTCGTATATATATTTTGAAACAAATTTACATTGTTTTATATGTTTTTTGTATATCTATTTCAATACAAATTTACCTTATTGTATGTGCATTTTGTATATTTATTTTAATACAAATTCAAATAT
Organism: Eriocheir sinensis; assembly: GCF_024679095.1. NCBI lineage: Eukaryota > Metazoa > Arthropoda > Malacostraca > Decapoda > Varunidae > Eriocheir > Eriocheir sinensis. The sequence continues at coordinate 567,657 of NW_026110962.1, read as the reverse complement.
TTTATGTGTATTTTGGTATATATATTTTTATAAAAAAAATGCGTTTCTTTATGGGTATTTTGCATCTTAATTTACATACAAATTTACATTATTTTATTAAGATTCTGTGTATTTATTTTGATACTATTTTACATTATTCTATTTGTGTTTTGTATATATATTTTTTTTATACATATTTTCATAATTTTCATAATTTTCATAAAAAATATTTACAAAATACACCAACAATCAAGTCATTCGTATCAAAATAAATAAACAAAAAACTAATTAAATAATGTCAATTTGTATGAGAAAACATATACAAAATACACATAAAATAACGTTTTAAGTTTCTATAAAAATATATGTACAAAATTGCATATAAAATTAGTTTGCATAAAAAAATATAAACAAAACACACATTAGATAATGTAAATGAGTATAAAAATATGTATACAAAATACCTATGAAATAATCTAAATTCGTATCGAGTTAAATTAAGAAAATAACAATAAAATAATGTAATTTTGGATGAAAATATATATAAACACATAAAATAACCTAAATACAAATACAAATATACACATTAAATAATTTAAAATTGAATGAAATAAATATACAAAATAAACATAAAATAAGGTAAATTTGTAATAAAATATATGTAAGAATACACATAAAATAATATAAATTTGTATGAAAATATATTTACAAATACACATAAAATAACATGAATTTGTATAAAATGTTTCAAAATATATACGAATACACACAATAAAATAACGTAAACTTTTATGAAAATGTATATATAAAATACACATAAAATAGTTTAAATACGTAGAAAAATATATATACAAAATACACATAAAATAATGTAAATTCGTAAAAAATTAAATACACAAAATTCCAATAAAAGAATGTATATTTGCAGGAAAATATATATACAAAAAACAAATAAAATAACTAAAATTTTTATAAAAATATATACAAAAATACACAAAAATAGTTTGAATTTGTTTGAAAATAGATATGGAAAATACACATAAAGTTAGGCAAATTTGTATTGAAATACATATACAAAACTCACATAAAATAATGTAAATTTGTATGAAAATATATAAACAAATACATATAAAATCACGTAAATTTGGATAAAATATATATATACAAAAAATACATTAAATATTTTAAATATGTATAAAAATATATTATATTATATATATTTTTATTGATATTTGCGTTATTTATGTGTATTTTGTATGTGTTTTCTCATAGAAATTTACATTATTTTATTGGTATTATGTCTAATTATTTTGATTCGAATTACATGATTATTTGTGTATTTTTTATATTTTTTTTATACGTATTTACATTATTTAATGTGTATTTTGTTTATATATTTTTATACAAATTTACGTTATTATATGTGTATTTGTATAGGTATTTTGATACAAATTTACATTATTTTATGTATTTTGTATATATGTTTCATTTCAAATTTAGCTTATTTTATGTGTATTTTGTATATTTATTTATTTTAATACAAAATCAAATATTTAATGTTTTTTCGTATATATATTTTTATAAAAAATGCGTTATTTTATGGGTATTTTGCATCTTAATTTTCATACAAATTTACATTATTTTATTAATATTTTCTGTATTTATTTTGATACGATTTTACATTATTTTATTTGTGTTTTGTATATATGTTTTTATACATATATACATTATTTAATGTTTTTTTGTATATATATTTGATACAAATTTACGTTATTTTAAGTCTATATGTTTATATATTTTCATTCAAATTTACATTATTTTATGTGTATTTTGTATATGTATTTCAATACAAATTTAACTATTTTTATGTTTTTTGGATATTTATTTTCATACAAGTTTATGTTATTTTTTGTGTATTTTTGTATATAGTTTTATACAAATTTAGGTTATTTTATGTGTATTTTGTATATCTATTTTCATACATATACACATTCTTTTCATGATATTTTGTTTATTTATTTTGTCACGAATTAACATTATTTAATGTGTATTTTGTATATATATTTTTATACGTATTTACATTATTTCAAGCGTATTTTGGGTATATATTTCTATAGAAAACTACGTTATATTTTGTAGAATATATATATATATATATATATATATATATATATATATATATATATATATATATATATATATATATATATATATATATATATATATATATATATATATATATATATATATATATATATATATATATATATATAGAATATAGAAATCTGCGTTATTTTATGTGTATTCGAATATATATTTTGAAACAAATTTACATTGTTTTATGTGAATTTTGCATATTTTTTCAAAACAAATTTACCTTATTGTATGTGCATTTTGTATAGTAATTTTAATACAAATTTGATTAATCTATGTGTATTTTTGTATATGTATTTTTATAAAAATATGTAATTAGTTAAATTTGTATTTAAATACATGTACAAAATACACATAAAATAATGTAAATTTGTATGAAATGAAAACAAATTCACATAAAATAACGTACATTTGTATAAAATAGATATACAAAATAATTTTATGTGTATTTTGTATATATATTTTCATACAAATTTAAATTATTTTTGTGTATTTTTGTATATAGTTTTATACAAACTTAGGTTATTTTATGAGTATTTTGTATATCTATTTTCATACAAATACACATTCTTTTATTGATATTTTGTTTATTTATTTTGACGAGAATTAAAATTATTTAATGTGTATTTTGTATATATATTTTTATACGTATTTACATCATTTCATGTGTATTTTGTATATATATATTTATGGAAATCTACGTTATATTATGTGTATTCGTATATAGATTTTTAAACAAATTTACACTTTTATGTGTATTTTGCATATTTTTTCAATACAAATTTATCTTATTGTATATGCATTTTGTATATTAATTTTAATACAAATTTAATTATTCTATGTGTATTTTTGTATATGTATTTTTATAAAAATAGGCTTTATTTTATGGGTATTTTGCATCTTTATTTTCATACAAATTTACGTTATTTTATTGATATTCTGCTCATTCATTTTGATACAATTTGACATTATTCTATGTGTATTTTGTATATATTTTTCAAACAAATTTACCTTATTTTATGTGTATTTGTTTATATATTCTGACACAAATTTACAATATTTTATGGGTATTTTGTATATATATTTCAAAAGAAATTTACCTAGTTTTATGTGTATTTTGAATATCTATTTTCATACAAACTCAAATTATTTTTATGTATTTTTGTATATATTTCAATACAAATTTTAGTTATGTTATGTGTATTTTGTAAATCTATTTTCATTGAAATATATATTATTTTATTGGTATTTTGTTTATTTACATTATTTAATATGTACTTTTTATATATATTTTTATACGCATTTACATTATTTAATATTTATTTTGAATATATAATTTTATACAAATTCATGGTATTTTATGTGTATTTGTATATATATTTTCATATAAATTTACATTATTTTATGTGTATTTTGTACATATATTTCATTACAAATTTACCTTATTTTATGTTTATTTTGTATGTGTATTTTGTACATTTATATTTATACAAATACACATTCTTTTATTGGTATTTTGTTTATTTATTTTGTTTCGAATTTATATTATTTTATGTGTATTTTGTTTACATTTTTTTATACGTATTTACTTAATTTTATGTGTATTTTGTATATATATTTTTATAGAAATCTACGTTATTTTATGTGTATTCGTATATATATTTTGAAACAAATTTACTTTGTTTTATATGTATTTTTGCATATCTCTTTCAATAGAAGTTTACCTTATTGTATGTGCATTTTGTATATTTATTTGAATACAAATTTAAATATTTTATGTGTATTTTGGTATATATATTTTTATAAGAAATGAGCTATTTGTATGGGAATTTTGCATCTTTATTTTCATACAAATTTACATTATTTTATTAATATTCGGTGTATTTATTTTGATACGATCTTACATTATTCTATTTGTTTTTTGTACATATTTTTTTTATACATATTTACATTATTTAATGTATATCTTGCATATATATTTCATACAAATTTATGATCTATTATTTATTTTCATACAAATACACATTCTTTTCATGATATTTTGTTTATCTATTTTGACACGAATTTACATTACTTAATATGTATTTTATATATATATATATATATATATATATATATATATATATATATATATATATATATATATATATATATATATATATATATATATATATATATATATATATATATATATTTATACATATTTACATAATTTCATGTGTATTTTGTATATATATTTCTATAGAAATCTACGTTATTTTATGTGTATTCGTATATATATTTTGAAACAAATTTACAATGTTTTATTTGTATTTTGCTTTTTTTTCAATACAAATTTACCTTATTGTATGTGTGCATTTTGTATATTAATTTTAATACAAATTTAATAATTCTATGTGTATTTTTGTATATGTATTTAAAAAAAAAATATGCTTATCTTATGAGTATTTTGCATCTTTGTTTTCATACAAATTTAAATTATTTTATTGATATTCTGTGTACTTATTTTGATACGATTTTACATTATTTTATGTATAACAAAAATAAATACAGAATACACAAAAATAAATATGCAAAATACATATAAACAATGTAAATTTGTTTCAAAATATATATACGAATACACATGACATGGGTATTTTGAATCTTAATTTTCATACAAATTTACATTATTTTATTAATATTTTCTGTATTTATTTTGATACGATTTTACATTATTTTATTTGTGTTTTGTATATATTTTTTTATACATATTTACATTATTTAATGTGTTTTTTGTATATATATTTGATACAAATTTACGTTATTTTAAGTCTATATGTTTATATATTTTCATTCAAATTTACATTATTTTATGTGTATTTTGTATATGTATTTCATTACAAACTTACCTAATTTTATGTTTTTTGTATATTTATTTTCATACAAGTTTAAATTATTTTTGTTCATTTTTATATATAGTTTTATACAAATTTAGGTTATTTTATGTGTATTTTGTATATGTATTTTCATACAAATACACATTCTTTTCATGATATTTTTTTTTTTTTTTGACACGAATTAACATTATTTAATGTGTATTTTGTATATATATTTTTATACGTATTTACATTATTTCAAGTGTATTTTGTATATATATTTCTATAGAAATCTACGTTATTTTATGTGTATTCGTATATATATTTTGAAACAAATTTACTTTGTTTTATGTGTATTTTGCATATTTTTTCAATACAAATTTACATTATTGTATGTGCATTTTGTATATTAATTTTAATACAAATTTGATTAATCTATGTGTATTTTTGTGTATGTATTTTTATAAAAATTTGCTTTATTTTATGGGTATTTTGCATCTTTATTTTCATACAAATTTACATTATTTTATTGATATTCTGTGTATTTATTTGGTATGATTTTACATTATTCTATGTGTATTTTGTATATATATTTTATATAAAATGTATTTGTTTTCATTTCATACAAATCTACATTATTTTATGTGTTTTTTGAACATGTATTTAAATACAAATTTAACTAGTTATATGTGTATTTTGTATATCTATTTTGTATGTATATTTTCATAGAAATTTACTCTATTTTATGAGTATTCGTATATATATTTTGATACAAATTTACATTATTGATGTGTATTTTGTATATTTATTTAAATACAAATTTAATTATTTTATATGTATTTTTGTATATATATTCTTATGCAAATATGCGTTATTATATGGATATTTTGCAGCTTTATTTTCATACAAATTTACATTATTTTATTGATATTCTCTTTATTTATTTTGATACGATTTAACATTATTCTATGTGTATTTTGTATATATTTTTTATACATATTTACATTATTTAAGGTTTATTTTGTATATATATTTTGTCCAAATTTACATTATTTTTTGTGTATTTGTTTATATATTTTTATATAAATTTACATTATTTTATGTGTATTTTGTATATACATTTTCATAAAAAAATCACGATATTTTATTGTGTGTATTCGTATTATATTTTGATACAAATTTTATACAAATTCATGTTATTTAATGTGTATTTGTATATATATTTTCATACAAATTTATATTATTTTATGTGTATTTTTTCATATATTTCATTACAAATTTACCTTATTTTATGTTTATTTTGTATATTTATTTCATTCAATTTTAAATTATTTTATGTGTATATTTGTATTTGTATTTATGTTATTTTATGTGTATTTTGTATATATATTTTCATCCAAAATTACATTATTATATTGGTATTTTCTTAATTTAATTCGATACGAATTTAGATTATTTCATAGGTATTTTGTATACATATTTTTTTATACATATTTACATTATCTAATGTGTGTTTTGTATATATATTTTTATGCAAATTTATTTTATGTTCATTTTTGTACATATATTTTTATAGAAATTTGCGTTATTTTATGTATATAGTTTTATATAAATTTACGTTATTTTATGTGCATTTTGTATATTTATATTTATACAAATACACATTCTTTTATTGCTATATTGTTTATTTATATTTATACGAATTTACATTATTTTATGTGTATTTTGTATACATTTTTTTATACGTATTTACTTAATATTATGTGTATTTTGTATATGTATTTTTGTAGAAATCTACGTTATTTTATATGTATTCGCATATATATTTTGAAACAAATTTACATTATTTTATATGTATTTTGCATATCTATTTCAATACAAATTTACCTTATTGTATGTGCATTTTGTATATTTATTTGGATACAAATTCAAATATTTTATGTGTATTTTGGTATCAATAATTTTATAAAAAAAGCGTTATTTTATAGGTATTTTGCATCTTAATTTTCATTCAAATTTACATTATTTTATTGATATTCTGTGTATATATTTTGATACGATTTTACATTATTCTATTTGTGTTTTGTATATATTTTTTTATACATATTTACATTATTTAATGTGTATTTTGTATATATATTTCATACAAATTTACGTTATTATATGTGTATTTGTTTATATATTTTCTTTCAAATTTACATTATTTTATGTGTATTTTGTATATGTATTTCAATACAAATTAACCTAATTTTATGTGTATTTTTTATATATCTTTTCTGACAAATTTAAATTATTTTTGTGTATTTTTGTATATAGTTTTATACAAATTTAGGATATTTTATGTACGCATTTACATTATTTAATGTGTGTTTTGTATATATATTTTTATCCAAAGTTAATTTATTTTACGTTCATTTTTGGACATATATTTTTATAGAAATTAGCGTTATTTTATATGTATTTGTATATGTTTTCTCATACAAATCTACATTATTTTATTGCTATTTTGTTTATTTAGTTTGATACGAATTACATGATTATATGTGTATTTTGTACATATTTTTTATACGTATTTACATTACTTAATAAGTATTTTGTTTATATATTTTTAAACAAATTTACGTTATTATATGAATTTTTTATAAATATTTTGATACAAATTTACATTATTTTATGTATTTTGTATATACATTTCAATTCAAATTTAGCTTATTTTATCTGTAATTTGTATATCTATATTCATACGAATTTAATTACTTCTGTGTATTTTTGTATATAGTTTTATACAAATTTACGTTATTTTATGTGAATTTTGTATATTTATATTTATACAAATACACATTCTTTTATTGGTATTTTGTTTATTTATTTTGATACGAATTTACATTATTTTATGTGTATTTTGTATATATTTTTTTATACGTATTTACTTCATTTTACGTGTATTTTGTATATATATTTTTATAAAAATCTACGTTATTTTATGTGTATTCGTATATATATTTTGAAACAAATTTACATTGTTTTATATGTATTTTGCATATCTATTTCAATACAGATTTACCTTATTGTATGTGTATTTTGTATATTTATTTTAATACAAATAAAAAAAAATATGTGTATTTTTGTATATATATATTTTTAAAAAAAGCGTTATTTTATGGGTATTTTGCTTCTTTATTTTTAACACAGATTTACATTATTTTATTAATATTCTGTGTATTTATTTTGATACGATTTTACATTTTTCTATTTGTGTTTTGTATATATTTTTTTATACAAATTTACGTTATTTTAAGTGTATTTGTTTATGTATTTTCATTCAAATTTACAGTATTTTATATGTATTTTGTATAGGTATTTCAATACAAATTTACCTAATTTTATGTGCATTTTGTATATTTATTTTCATACAAATTTAAATTATTTTTGTGTATTTTTGTATATAGTTTTATACAAATTTATGTTATCTTCTTGTATTTTGTATATTTATTTTCATACAAATACACTTTCTTTTATTGACATTTTGTTTATTTATTTTGACGCGAATTTACATTATTTAATGTGTATTTTGTATATATATTTTTATACGTATTTACATCCTTTCATGTGTATTATGTATATTTATAAAAAATGCGTTTTTTTATGGGTATTTTGCATTTTTATTTTCATACAAATTTACATTATTTTATTTACATTCTGTGTATTTATTTTAATACGATTTTACATTATTTTATTTGTGTTTTGTATATATTTTTTATACATATTTACATTATTTAATGAGTATTTTTTATATATATTTTATACAAATTTATGTTAATTTAAGTGTATTTGTTTATATATTTTCATTCAAATTTACATTATTTTATGTGTATTTTGTATATATATTTCTTTACAAATTTACCTAATTTTATGTGTATTTTGTATATTTATTTTCATACAAATTTAATTTATTTTTGTGTATTTTTATATATAGTTTTATACAAATTTACGTTATTTTATGTGTATTTTGTAAATGTATTTTCATACAAATACACATTCTTTTATTGATATTTTAATTATTTATTTTGACACGAATTTACATTATTTAATGTGTATTTTGTAAATATATTTTTATACGTATTTACAACATTTCATGTGTATTTTGTATATATATTTCTATAGAAATCTACGTTATTTTATGTGTATTCGTATATATATTTTGAAACAAATCTACATTATTTTTATGTGTATTTTGTATATATATTTCATTTTAAATTTGCCTTATTTTAAGTTTATTTTTATATCTATTTTCATTCAAATTCAAATTTTTTTATGTATATATATTTATTTGTATTTACGTTATTTTATGTGTATTTTCTATATATATTTTCATTCAAAACTACATTATTTTATCGGTATTTTGTTCATTTATTTCGATACGAATTTAGATTATTTCATGTGTATTTTCTATACATATACATATAGAGTAAATTTCTATGAAAATATATATTCATAATACATATAAAATTATGTAAATAAGTATAAAAATATATATATCAAATACACCTAAAAAAAATTAAAATTCGTATCAAAATAAATAAATAAAATTCCGATAAAAGAACGTATATTTGTAGGAAAATAAATATACAAAATACACATAAAATTACGAAAATTTGAATAAAAATATATACAAAAATACACAAAATTAATTTCAATTTGTATGAAAATAGATATACAAAATACACATATAATTAGTTAAATTTGTATTTAAATACATGTACAAAATTCACATAAAATAATGTAAATTTGTATGAAATGAAAACAAATTCACATAAAATAACGTACATTGGTATAAAATAGATATACAATATATACATAAAATAATGTAACATCGTATCAAAATAAATACACAGAATATCAATAAAATAATGTAATTTTGTATGAAAATAAAGATGCAAAATACCCATAAAATAAAGCATATTTTTATAAAAAATACATATACAAAAATACACATAGAATAGCTAAATTTGTATTAAAATTAATATACAAAATGAAAAAATATGCAAAAAGCACACAAAACAATGTATATTTGTTTGAAAATATATATACGAATACACATAAAATAACGTATATTTCTATAGAAATATTTTACAAAATTCGCATGAAATGACGTAAATACGTATAAAAATATATATACACAATACACATTAAATAATGTAAATTCGCATCAAAATAAATAAACAAAATATCAATAAAAGAATGTGTATTTGTATGAAAATAGATATACAAAATACACATAAAATATTGTAAATTTGAATAAAACTCTATACAAAAATACACAAAAAATAATTTAAATTTGTATGAAATATATATACAAAATACACATGAAATTAGGTAAATTTCTATTGAAATACACAAAATACACATAAAATAATTTAAATTTGAGTAAAAATATATAAACAAATACACTTAAAAGAACGAAAATTTGTATGAAATATATATATAGAAAATACACATTAAATAATGTAAATATGTATAAAAAAATATATACAAAACACAAATAGAATAATGTAAAATAGTATCAAAATAAATACACATAATATTAATAAAATAATGTAAATTTGTATGAAAATAAAGATGCAAAATACCCATAAAACAACGCATTTTTTATGAAAATATATATAACAAAATGCACATTAAATATTTAAATTTGTATTACAATAAATATACAAAATGCACATACAATAAGGTAAATTTGTATAGAAATATATATGCAAAATACATATAAAACAATGTAAATTTGTTTCAAAATATACATACGAATACACATAAAATAACGAAGATTTTTATAAAATATATATACAAAATACACATAAAATGAAATAAATACGTATAAGAAAATGTATACAAAATACACATAAAATAATGTAAATTCGTATCAAAATAAATAAACTAAATGTCAATAAAAGAATGTTTACTTGTATAAATATAAATATACGAAATACACATAAAATACCGTAAAATTGTATAAAACTATATACAAAAATAAACAAAAATAATTAAATTTGTATGAAAATAGATATACAAAAGACACATAAAATAAGCTAAATTTGAATTGAAATAAATATAGAAAATACATAAAATAATGTAAATTTGTATCAAAATATATATTCAAATACACATATAATAACGTAAATTTGTATAAAAATATATAAACAAAATACACATTAAATAATGTAAATACGTATAAAAGATATGTACGTAATGTAAGAATTTATAAAATTAAAGATGCAAAATACCCATAAAATATCTTATATTTAAAAAAATATATATACAGAAATACACATAAAATAATTAAATTTGTATTAAAATAAATATACAAAATACGCATACAATAAGGTAGATTTTTATTGAAATAGATATGCAAAAAACACATAAAATAATGAAAATTATTATCAAAATATATACGAATACACACAATAAAATTACGTAAATTTTTATGAAAATATATATACAAAATACACATAAAATAATGTAAATACATAGAAAAATATATATACAAAATACACATAAAATAATGCAAATTCGTATCAAAATAAATAAACAAAATTTCATCTAAAAGAATGTATATGTATAGGAAAATATATATATAAAATACAAATAAAAAAAAATTGTATAAAAATAATACCAAAATACACAAAAATAATTTAAATTTGTTTGAAAATAGATATGCAAAATACAAATGAAATTAGGCAAATTTTTATTGAAATACATATACAAAATACACATAAAATAATGTAAATTTGTATGAAAATATATAAACAAAAACATATTTGTTTAAAAATATATATACAAAAAAACACATGAATTAATTAAATTTGCATCAAAATAAATATACAAAAGGCACATACAATAAAGAAAATTTGTAATGAAATAGATATGCGAAATACACATAAATAATGTAAATTTGTATCAAAATATATATACGAATACACATAAAATAGAGTAAATTTCTATGAAAATATATATTCAAAATACATATAAAATTATGTAAATAAGTATAAAAATATATATATCAAATACTCCTAAAATAATGAAAACTCGTATCAAAATAAATAAACAAAATTCCAATAAAAGAACGTATATTTGTAGGAAAATAAATATACAAAATTCACTTAAAACTACGAAAATTTGAATAAAAATATATATTAAAATACACAAAATTAATTTCAATTTGTATGAAAATAGATATACATAATACACATATAATTAGTTAAATTTGTATTTAAATACATGTACAAAATACACATAAAATAATGTAAATTTGTATGAAATGAAAACAAATTCACATAAAATAACGTTCATTTGTATGAAATTTATATACAAAATATACATAGAATATAGTAAAATCGAATCAAAATAAATACACAGAATATCAATAAAATTATGTAAATTTGTATGAAAATAAAGATGCAAAATACCCATAAAATAAAGCATTTTTTTTATGAAAATACATATACAAAAATACACATAGAATAATTAAATTTGTATTAAAATTAATATACAAAATGCACGTACAATAAGGTAAATTTATATTGAAAAAATATGCAAAATGCACATAAAACAATGTATATTTGTTTCAAAATATATATACGAATACACATAAAATAACATATATTTCTATCAAAATATATATACAAAATACACATGAAATGACGTAAATACGTATAAAAATATATATACACAATACACATTAAATAATGTGAATTCGCGTCAAAATAAATAAGCAAAATATCAATAAAAAATGTGTATTTGTATGAAAATATATATACAAAATACACATAAAATATTTTAAATTTATATAAAACTTTTTATAAGAATATATATACCAAAATAATAAAATTTTTAAATTTGTATTACAATAAATATACAAAATGCACATACAATAAGGTAGATTTATATTGAAATAGATATGCTAAATACATATAAAACAATGTAAATTTGCTTCAAAATATATATACCAATACACATAAAATAACGTAGATTACTATAAAAATATATATACAAAATACACATTAAATGAAATAAATACGTATAAGAAAATGTATACAAAGTACACATAAAATAATTAAATTTGTATTAAAATAAATATAGAAAATACACATACAATAAGGTTAATCTATATTGAAATAGATATGCAAAATAAACATGAAATAATGTAAATTTGTATCAAATCATATACGAATACACACAATAAAATAACGTAAATTTTTATGAAAATATATATAAAAAATACACATAAAATAAGGTAAATACGTAGAAAAATATATATACAAAATACACATAAAATTATGTAAATTCTTATGAAAATAGATGAACAAAATTCCACTAAAAGAATGTATATTTATAGGAAAATATAAATACAAAATACCAATAAAATAACTATTAATTTGTATAAAAATATATAGAAAATACATAAAAATAATTTGAATTTGTTTGAAAATAGATATGCAAAATACATATAAAATTAGGCAAATCTGTATTGAAATACATATACAAATTACACATAAAATATTGTAAATTTGTATGAAAATATATAAACAAATACACATAAAATAGCGTAAATTTATATAAAATATATATATAAATATACATTAAATAATGTAAATGTGTATAAAAATATATATACAAAATACACATAGAATAATGTAAAATCGTATGAAAATAAATAAACAGAATATCAATAAAATAATGTAAATTTGTATGAAAATAAAGATGCAAAATACCCAAATAATAACGCATATTTTTACAAAAATACACATAAAATAATTAAATTTGTATTAAAATAAATATACAAAATACATATAAGATACAATATTGAAATAGATATGCAAAATAAACATAAATAATGTAAATTTGTATCAAAATATATATACGAATACCCATAAAATAGAGTAAATTTCTATGAAAATATATATTCAAAACACAAATAAAATGATATAAATAAGTATAAAAAATATACATATCAAATACAGCTAAAATAATGTAAATTCGTATAAAAATAAATAAACAAAATTACGATTAAAGATGCAAGATACACATTAAATAATGTAAATATGTATAAAAAAATATATACAAAAAACAAATAGAATAATGTGAGATCGTATCAACATAAATACAACGAATATTAATAAAATAATGTAAATTTGTATGAAAATAAAGATGCAAAATTCCCATCAAATAGCCCATTTCTTATAAAAATATATATACCAAAATACACATAAAATATTTAAATTTATATTGAAATAAATATACAAAATGCACATACAATAAGGTAAATTTGTATTGAAAGAGATATGCTAAAATGCATATAAAACAATGTAAATTTGTTTCAAAATATATATACGAATACTCATAAAATAACGTAGATTTCTATAAAAATATATATTCAAAATACACATAAAATTAAGTAAATACGTATAAAAATAGATATACAAAATACACATAGAATAATGTAAAATTGTTTAAAAAAAAAAAACAGAGTATAAATAAAATAATGTAAATTTGTATGGAAATAAAAATGCAAAATACCCATAAAATAAAGCATATTTTTATAAAAATACATATACAAAAATACACATAGCATAATTAAATTTGTATTAAAATTAATATACAAAATGCATATACAATAAGGTAAATTTGTATTGAAAAAATATGCAAAATACACATAAAACAGTGTAAATTTATTTCAAAATCTATATACGAATACTCATAAATCAACGTAGAAACTATAGAAATATATATATATATATATATATATATATATATATATATATATATATATATATATATATATATATATATATATATATATATATATATATATATATATATATATATATATATATATATATATATATATATATATATATATATATATATATATATATATATATATATATATATATATATATATATATATATATATATATATATATATATATATATATATATATATATATATATATATATATATATATATATAATACACATTAAATAATGTAAATTCGCGTCAAAGTAAATAAACAAAATATCAATAAAAGAATGTGTATTTGTATGAAAATAGATATACAATATACACATAAAATCACCTAAATTTGTATAAAACTATATACAAAAATACACAAATTTTTTTTTTATTTGTATGAAAATAAATATACAAAATACACATAAAAATAGGTAAATTTGTATTGAAATACATTTACAATATACACATAAAATAATGTAAATTTGAATTAAAATATATAAACAAATACACTTAAAATAACGTAAATTTGTATCAAATATATATAAAAAATACACATTAAATAATGTAAATATGTATAAAAGAATATATACAAAACACAAATAGAATAATATAAAATCGTATCAAAATAAATACACAGAATATTAATAAAATAATGTAAATTTTTATGAAAATTAAGATGTAAAATACCCATAAAATAACGCATTTTTTATAAAAATATTTATACCAAGACACACATAAAATATTTGAATTTGTATTAAAATAAATATACAAAATGCACATACAATAAGGAAAATTTGTATTGAAATAGATATGCAAAATACATATAAAACCATGTAAATTTTTTTAAAAATATATATACGAATACACATAAAATAACGTAGATTTCTATGAAAATAAATATACAAAATACACATAAAATGAAGTAAATACGTATAAAAAAAGGTATACAAAATACACATAAAATAATGTAAACTCGTATCAAAATAAATAAACAAAATACTAATAAATGAATGTGTATTGTATATATATAAATTTACAAAATACAAATAAAATAACGTAAATTTATATAAAACTATATGCAAAAATACACAAAAGTAATTAAATTTGTGTGAAAATAGATATACAAAATACATGTGTATTTTGTATATTTATTTTCATACAAATTGAAATTATTTTTGTTTATTTTTTTATATATTTTCATAAAAATTTTCGTTATTTAATGTGTATTTTGCATATTTATTTTTTCTACAAATATACGTTCTTTTATCTGAATTTTGTTTATTGAATTTGAAACGAATTTACCTTATTTTGTATATCTATTTTCATACAAATTAAAATACTTCTGTGTATTTTTGTATATAGTTTTATATAAATTTACGTTATTTTATGTGTATTTTGTATATTTATATTTATACAAATACACATTCTTTTATTGGTATTTTGTATATTTATTTTGATACGAATTTACATTATTTTATGTGTATTTTGTATACATTTTTTTATACGTATTTACTTCATTTTATGTGTATTTTGTATATATATTTTTATAGAAATCTACGTTATTTTATGTGTATTCGTATATATATTTTGAAACAAATTTACATTGTTTTATATGTATTTTGCATATCTATTTCAATACAAATTTACCTTATTGTATGTGTTTTTTGTATATTTATTTTAATACAAATTTAATTTTTTGATGTGTATTTTGGTATATATATTTTTATAAATAAAAAAAATGGGTTATTTTATGGGTATTTTTATAAATATTTTGATACAAATCTACATTATTTTATGTATCTTGTATATACATTTCAATTCAAATTTAGCTTATTTTATCTGTATTTTGTATATCTATTTTCATACGAATTTAATTACTTCTGTGTATTTTTGTATATAGTTTTATATAAATTTACGTTATTTTATGTGTATTTTGTATATTTATATTTATACAAATACACATTCTTTTATTGGTATTTTGTTTATTTATTTTGATACGAGTTTACATTATTTTATGTGTATTTTGTATACATTTTCTTATACGTATTTACTTCATTTTATGTGTATTTTGTATATATATTTTTATACAAATCTACGTTATGTGTATTCGTATATATATTTTGAAACAAATTTACATTGTTTTATATGTATTTTGCATATCTATTTCAATACAGATTTACCTTATTGTATGTGTATTTTGTATATTTATTTTAAAACAAATAAATTTTTTCATGTGTAATTTGTTATATATATTTTTATAAAAAATGCGTTATTTAATGGGTATTTTGCATCTTTATTTTCATACAAATTTACATTGTTTTATTAATATTCTGTGTATTTATTTTGGTACGATTTTACATTATTCTATTTGTGTTTTGTATATATTTTTTTATACATATTTACATTATTTAATGTGTATTTTGTATATTTTTAAACAAATTTACGTTATTTTATGCGCATCTGTTAAAATATTTTGATACAAATTTACATTATTTTATGTATTTTGTATATATATTTCAATACAAATTTAGTTTATTTTATGTGTATTTTGTATATCTATTTTCATTTGTATCAAAATAAATAAACAAAATAGCAATAAAATAATGTGAATTTGTATCAGAAAACATATACAAATACACATAAGATAACGCAAATTTCTTAAAAAATATATGTACAAAAATGCACATAAAATAAAGTAAATTTGCAAATTTGTATTGAAATAGATATGCAAAATACATATAAAACAATGTAAATTTGTTTCAAAATATATATACGAATACACATAAAATAACGTAGATTTCTATAAAAATATATACAAAATACACATAAAATGAAGTAAATACGTATAAAAAAATGAATACAAAAAATACATAAAAATCGTATCAAAATAAATAAACAAAATACCAGTAAAAGAATGTGTATTTGTAAAAATATAAATATACAAAATACACATAAAATATCGTAAATTTGTATAAAACTATAAACAAAAATACACAGAAGTAATTAAATTTGTATGAAAATATATATATATAAAATACAGCTAAAATAGGCTAAATTTTAATTGAAATGTACATACAAAATACATAAAATAATGTAAATCTCTATCAAATATTTATACAAATACATATAATATCGTAGATTTGTTTAAAAATATATAAACAAAATACACATTAAGTAATGTAAATACGTATAAAAAATATGTACAAAATACATATATAATCATGTAATTCGTATCAAAATAAATAAACAAAATAGCAATAAAATAATGTAAATTTGTATGAGAAAACATATACAAATAACGCAAATTTCTATAAAAATATATGTACAAAAATGCACATAAAATAAAGTAAACTTGCAAAAAAATATATATACAAAACACACACTAAATAATGTAAATGCGTACATAAAATAACCTAAATTTGTATAAAACTATATACAAAAATACACAAAAATAATTTAGATTTGTTTGAAAAGAAATATACAAAATACACATAAAATTAGGTAAATTTGTATTGAAATACATATACAAAATACACATCAAATAATGTAAATTTGAATGAAAATATATAAACAAATACACTTAAAATAACGTAAATTTGTATAAAATATATATGCAAGATACACATTAAAAAATGTAAATGTCAATAAAAAATATATATACAAAAAACAAATAGAATAATGTAAAATCGTATCAAAATAAATACACAGAATATCAATAAAATAATGTAAATTTGTATGAAAATAAAGATACAAAATTCCCAAAAATTATCGCATTTTTTATAAAAATATATTTACCAAAATACACATAAAATATTTAAATTTGTATTGAAATAAATATACAAAATGCATATACAGTAAGTTAAATTTGTATTGAAAGAGATATTCAAAAATACATATAAAACAATGTAAATTTGTTTCAAAATATATATACGAATACACATAAAATAAAGTAGATTTCTATATATATATATATATATATATATATATATATATATATATATATATATATATATATATATATATATATATATATATATATATATATATATATATATATATATATATATATATATATATATATATATATATATATATATATATATATATATATATATATATATATATAAATACGTATAAAAATATGTATACAAAACACATATCAAATAATGTAAATTCGTGTCAAAATAAATAAACAAAATATCATGAAAAGAATGTGTATTTGTATGAAAATAGATAGTAGATAATAAATTTGTATAAAATATATTTGCAAGATACACATTAAATAATGTAAATATGTATAAAAAAAGTATATACAAAAAACAAATAGAATAATGTAACATCGTATCAAAATAAATACACCGAATATTAATAAATTAATGTAAATTTGTATGAAAATAAAGATGCAAAATTCCCATAAAATAGCGCATTTCTTATAAAAATATATATACCAAAATACACATAAAATATTTAAATTTGCATTGAAATAAATATACAAAATGCACATACAATAAGGTAAATTTGTATTGAAAGAGATATGCAAAAATACATATAAAACAATGTAAATTTGTTTCAAAATATATATACGAATACAAATAAAAAAACGTAGATTTCTAAAAAAATATATATACAAAATACACATAAAATTAAGTAAATACGTATAAAAAAAATGTATACAAAATACTTATAAAATAATGTAATTTCGAATTAAAATAAATGTAAATTTGAATGAAAATATAAAAACAAATACACTTAAAATAACGTAAATTTGTATAAAATATATGCAAGATACACATTAAATAATGTAAATGTGTATAAAAAAAATATATACAAAAAACAAATAGAATAATGTAAAATCGTATCAAAATAAATACACAGAATATCAATAAAATAATGTAAATTTGTATGAAAATAAAGATGCAAAATTCCCAAAAATTATCGCATTTTTTATAAAAATATATATACCAAAATACACATAAAATATTTAAATTTGTATTGAAATAAATATACAAAATGCATATACAGTAAGGTAAATTTGTATTAAAAGAGATATTCAAAAATACTTATAAAACAATGTAAATTTGCTTCAAAATATATATATGAATACACTTAAAAAAAAGTAGATTTCTATAGAAATATATATACAAAATACATATGAAATTATGTAAATACGTATTAAAATATATATACAAAATACATATCAAATAAGGTAAATTCGTGTCAAAATAAATAAACAAAATATTATGAAAAGAATGTGTATTTGTATAAAAATAAATATTAGATAATAAATTTGTATAAAATATATATGCAAGATACTCATTAAATAATGTAAATATGTATAGAAAAGTATATACAAAAAACAAATAGAATAATGTAAATTCGTATCAAAATAAATACACCGAATATTAATAAAATAATGTAAATTTGTATGAAAATAAAGATGCAAAATTCCCATAAAATAGCGCATTTCTTATAAAAATATATATACCAAAATACACATAAAATATTTAAATTTGTATTGAAATAAATATACAAAATGCACATACGATAAGGTAAATTTGTATTGAAAGAGATATGCAAAAATACATATAAAACAATGTAAATTTGTTTCAAAATATATATACGAATACAAATAAAAAACGTAGATTTCTATAAAAATATATATACAAAATACACATAAAATTAAGTAAATACGTATAAAAAAATGTATACAAAATACACATAAAATAATGTAAATTCGATTTAAAATAAATAAACAAAATACCAATAAAAGAATGGGTATTTGGATAAATATAAATATACAAAATACATATACAAAATAAACATAAAATAAGGTAGATTTGTAATGAAATATATGTACAAAATTCACATAAAATAATGTAAATTTATTTGAAAATATATATACAAATACACATAAAATACCATGAGTTTGTATAAAATTATATATTCAAAATAAATATTAAATAATGTACAAGCGTATAAAAATATATATACAAAGTACATATAAAATAATGTAAATTCGTATCAATATAAATCAACAAAACACCAATAAAATGATATATATTTGAATGAAAATAAATTTACAAAATACACATAACATTACTAAAATTTGTATTAAAATATATACAAAAATACATAGAAATAATTTGAGTTTGTATGAAAATAGATATACAAAATCTGATAATCTGATTTTATATTATTTTTATAAAATTTTGTTTATTGAATTTGAAACGAATTTACCATATTTTGTATATCTATTTTCATACAAATTAAAATACTTCTGTGTATTTTTGTATATAGTTTTATATAAATTTACGTTATTTTATGTGTATTTTGTATATTTATATTTATATAAATACACATTCTTTTATTGGTATTTTGTATATTTATTTTGATGCGAATTTACATTATTTTATGTGTATTTTGTATACATTTTTTTATACGTATTTACTTCATTTTATGTGTATTTTGTATATATATTTTTATAGAAATCTACATTATTTTATGTGTATTCGTATATATATTTTGAAACAAATTTACATTGTTTTATATGTATTTTGCATATCTATTTCAATACAAATTTACCTTATTGTATGTGCTTTTTAAATATTTATTTTAATACAAATTTAATTTTTTTATGTGTATTTTGGTATATATGGAGGTAAATTTGTATTGAAGAGATATTCAAAAGACATATAAAACAATGTAAATTTGTTTCAAAATATATGCGAATACACAAAATAAATATAACGTACAAAATAAAAAATATAAAAAATACATAAAAATGAAGTAAATACATAAAAAAATGACGTATCAAAAATAAATAAACAAAATACCAGTAAAAGAATGTGTATTTGTATAAATATAAATATACAAAATACATAAAATATCGTAAATTTGTATAAAACTATATACAAAATACACGAACAAATACACATTCTTTTATTGGTATTTTGTTTATGTATTTTCATTCAAATTTACATTATTTTATGTGTATTTTGTGTATGTATTTCAATACAAATTTACCTAATTTTATGTGTATTTTGTATATTTTTTTTCACAAAAATTTCAAATATTTTTGTGTATTTTTGTATATAGTTTGATACAAATTTAGGTTATTTTATGTGTATTTTGTATATCTATTTTCATACAAATACACATTCTTTTACTGATATTTTGTTTATTTATTTTGACGCGAGTTTACATTATTTAATGTGGTTTTTGTATATATATTTTTATACGTATTTACATCATTTCATGTGCATTTTGTATAGTTTTTAACAAATTTTTATTATTTAATGTGTATTTTGTATATATATATTTATACAAATACACATTCTTTTATTGGTATTTTGTTTATTTATTTTGATAATAATTTACATTATTTTATGTGTATTTTGTATACATTTTTTATACGTATTTACTTAATTTTATGTGTATTTTGTATATATGTTTTTATAGAAATCTTCCTTATTTCATGTGTATTCGTATATATATTTTGAAACAAATTTACATTGTTTATATGTATTTTGCATATCTATTTTTCTGTATTTTTCTGTATTTATTTTTGTTATACATAGAATAATGTAAAATCGTATCAAAATAAGTACCCAGAATATCAATAAAATAATAAAAATTTGTATGAAAATAAAGATGCAAAATACCCATAAGATAAAGCATATTTTTTTTAAAAAATACATATACAAAAATACACATAGAATAATTATATTTGTATTAAAATTAATATACAAAATGCACACATACAATAAGGTAAATTTGTATTGAAAAAAAACGCAAAATACAAATAAGACATTGTAAATTTGTTTCAAAATATATATACGAATACACATAAAATAATATAAAATAAAAATACATATATATAAAAATAAATATATAAAAATCTATATATATATATATATATATATATATATATATATATATATATATATATATATATATATATATATATATATATATATATATATATATATATATATATATATATATATAAAATACATATTAAGTAATGTAAATTCGTGACAAAATAAATTAACAAAATATCATGAAAAGAATGTGTATTTGTATGAAAATAAATAATAGATAATCAATTTGTATGTAATATATATGCAATATACATTTAAATAATGTAAATATGTATAAAAAAATATATACAAAAAACAAATAGAATAAAGTAAAATCGTATCAAAATAAATACACCGAAGATTAATAAAATAATGTAAATTTGTATGAAAATAAAGATGCAAAATTCCCATCAAATAGCGCATTTCTTATAAAATATATATACCAAAATACATAAAATATTTAAATTTGTATTGAAATAAATATACAAAATGCACATACAATAAGGTAAACTTCTATTGAAAGAGATATGCAAAAATACATATAAAACAATGTAAATTTGTTTCAAAATATATATACGAATACATATAAAATAACGTAGATTTCTATAAAAATATATATACAAAATACACATAAAATTAAGTAAATACGTATAAAAAAATGTAAACAAAATACACATAAAATAATGTAAATTCGAAACAAAATAAATAAACAAAATACCAATAAAAGAATGTATATCTATTTATTTTAATACAAAATCAAATATTTTATGTTTTTTCGTATATATATTTTTTTAAAAAAATGTGTTATATTATGGGTATTTTGCATCTTAATTTTCATACAAATTTACATTATTTTATTAATATTTTCTGTATTTATTTTGATACGATTTTACATTATTTTATTTATGTTTTGTATATATTTTTTTATACATATTTACATTATTTAATGGGTTTTTTGTCTATATATTTGATACATATTTACGTTATTTTAAGTTATTTTATGTGTATTTGTTTATATATTTTGACACAAATTTACAATATTTTATGGGTTTTTGTATATATATTTCAAAAGAAATTTACCTAGTTTTATATGTATTTTGAATATCTGTTTTCATACAAACTCAAATTATTTTTATGTATTTTTGTATATATTTCAATACAAATTTTAGTTATGTTATGAGTATTTTGTAAATCTATTTTCATTCAAATATATATTATTTTATTGGTATTTTGTTGATTTATATTGATACGAATTTACATTATTTTATATAAACTTTGAATATATATTTTAATACGCATTTACATTATTTAATATTTATTTTGAATATATAATTTTATACAAATTCATGGTATTTTATGTGTATTTGTATATATATTTTCATATAAATTTACATTATTTTATGTGTATTTTGTACATATATTTCATTACAAATTTACCTTATTTTATGTTTATTTTGTATGTGTATTTTGTACACTTATATTTATACAAATACACATTCTTTTATTGGTATTTTGTTTATTTATTTTGTTTCGAGTTTACATTATTTTATGTGTATTTTGTTTACCTTTTTTTATACGTATTTACTTAATTTTATGTGTATTTTGTATATATATTTTTATAGAAATCTACGTTATTTTATGTTTATTCGTATATATATTTTGAAACAAATTTACATTGTTTTATATGTATTTTTGCATATCTCTTTAAATAGAAGTTTACTTTATTGTATCTGCATTTTGTATATTTATTTAAATACAAATTTAAATATTTTATGTGTATACATGTACAAAAAATACATAAAATCATGTAGATTTGTATGAAATGAAAACAAATACATTTTATATAAAATATATATACAAAATACACATAGAATAATGTAAAATCCTATTAAAAAAATTACATAGAATATCAATAAAATAATGTAAATTTGTATGAAAATAAAGATGCAAAATACCCATAAAATAAAGCATATTTTTATAAAAATACATATACAAAAATACACATAGATTAATCAAATTTGTATTAAAATTAATATACAAAATGCACATACAAAAAGGTAAATTTGTATTGAAAAAATATGCAAAATACACATAAAACAATGTAAATTTGTTTCAAAATATATATACGAATACACATAAAATAACGCAGATTTCTATATATATATATATATATATATATATATATATATATATATATATATATATATATATATATATATATATATATATATATATATATATATATATATATATATATATATATATATATATATATATATATATATATATATATATATATATACAAAATACACTTGAAATAATGTAAATACGTATAAAAATATATATACAAAATACACATTAAATAATGTTAATTCGTGTCAAAATAAATAAACAAAATATCATGAAAAGAATGTGTATTTGTATGAAAATAGATATACAAAATACTCATAAAATAACCTAAATTTGTATAAAACTATAAACAAAAATACACAATATATTATATTTTCATTCAAATTTCCATTATTTAATGTGTATTTTGTATATGTATTTCAATACAAATTTACCTAATTTTATGTGTATTTTGTATATTTATTTCCATACAAATTTAAATTATTTTTGTGTATTTTTGTATATAGTTTTATACAAACTTAGTTTATTTTATGAGTATTTTGTATATTTATTTTCATACAAATACACACTTTTTATTGATATTTTGTTTATTTATTTTGACGAGAGTTTAAATTATTTAATGTGTATTTTGTATATATATATTTTTATACGTATTTACATCATTTCATGTGTATTTTTTATATATATTTCAATAGAAATATATATACAAAATACACATAAAATTATGTAAATTTGAATGAAAATATATAAACATATAGACTTAAAATAACGTAAATTTGTATCAAATATATATACAAAAAACACATTTAATAATGTAAATATGTATAAAAAAATATATATACAAAACACAAATAAAATAATGTAAAATCGTATCAAAATAAATACAGAAAATATTAATAAAATAATGTAAATTTGTATGAAAATTAAGATGAAAAATACCCATAAAATAACGCATTTTTTATAAAAATATATATACGAAAAAACATAAAATATTTGATTTTGTATTAAAATAAATAGATATACAAAATGCACATAAAATAAGCTAAATTAAATGAAAAATATTTACAAAATATACATAGAATAATGTAAAATCGTATCAAAATAAATACACAGAATGTCAATAAAATAATGTAATTTTGTATGAAAATAAAGATGCAAAATACCCATAAAATAAAGCATATTTTTTTAAAAATACATATACAAAAATACACATAGAATAATTAAATTTGTATTAAAATTAACATACAAAATGCACGTACAATAAGGTTAATTTGTATTGAAAAAATATACAAAATGCACATTAAAGCGTAAATTTGTTGAAAAATCTATATACGAATACACATAAAATAACGTAAATTTCTATAGAAATATATATAAAAAATACATGAAATGATGTAAATACGTATAAAATATATATATACAAAATACACATTAAATAATTTAATCTCTATTCAAAATAAATAAACAAAATATCAATAAAAAGTGTATTTGTATGAAAATAGATATACAAAATACTCATAAAATAAACTAAATTTGTATAAAACTATATACAAAAATACACAAAAATAATTTAAATTTGTATGAAAATAAATATACAAAATACACATAAAATTAGGTAAATTTGTATTGAAATACATATACAAAGTACACATAAAATAATGGAAATTTGAATGAAAATATATAAACATATACACTTAAAATAACGTAAATTAGTATCAAATATATATACAAAATAATTAAATAATGTAAATATGTATAAAAAAATATATACAAATCACAAATAGAATAATGTAAAATCGTATCAAAATCAATACACAGAATATTAATTAAATAATGTAAATTTGTATGAAAATATAGATGCAAAATAGCCATAAAATAACGCATTTTTTATAAAAATATATATACCAAAATACACATAAAATATTAAAATTTGTATTAAAATAAATATAAAAAATGCACATACTGTAAGGTAAAGTTGTATTGAAATAGATATGGAAAATACATATAAAATAATGTAAATTTTTTTCAAAATATATATACGAATACACATAAAATAACGTTGATTTCTATAAAAATATATACAAAATACACATAAAATGAAGTAAATACGTATAACAAAATGAATACAAAATACACATAAAAATCGTATCAAAATAAATAAACAAAATACCAGTAAAAGAATGTGTAATTGTATAAATATAAATATACAAAATACACATAAAATATCGTAATTTTGTATAAAACTATATACAAAAATACACAGAACAAATACACATTCTTTTATTGGTATTTTGTTTTTTATTTTGTTTCGAATTTATATTATTTTATGTGTATTTTGTTTACATTTTTTTATACGTATTTACCTAACTTTATGTGTATTTTGTATATATATTTTTATAGAAATCTACGTTATTTTATATGTATTCGTATATATATTTTGAAACCAATTTACAATTTTTTATATGTATTTTTGCATATCTCTTTCAACAGAAGTTTACCTTATTGTATGTGCATTTTGTATATTTATTTCAATACAAATTTAAATATTTTATGTGTATTTTGGTATATATATTTTTATAAGAAATGCGCTATTTGATGGGAATTTTGCATCTTTATTTTCATACAAATTTACATTTAAGTACATATATTTTTATAGAAATTTGCGTTATTTGTATATGTTTTCTCATACAAATTTACATTATTTTATTACTATTTTGTTTATTTATTTTGATACGAATTACATGATTATATGTGTAGTTGTACATATTTTTTATACGTATTTACATTACTTAATGTGTATTTTGTTTATATATTTTTAAACAAATCTACGTTATTATATGTATTTGTATAAATATTTTGATACAGATTTACATTATTTTATATATTTTGTATGTACATTTCAATTCAAATTTAGCTTATTTTAGCTGTATTTTGTATATATATTTTCATACAAATTTAATTACTTTTGTGTATTTTTGTATATAGTTTTATACAAATTTACGATATTTTATGTGTATTTTGTATATTTATATTTTTACAAATACACATTTTTTTTATACGTATTTACCTAATTTTATGTGTATTTTGTATATATATTTTTATAGAAATCTACGTTTTTTTATTTGTATTCGTTTATATATTTTTAAACAAATTTACATTGTTTTATATGTATTTTTGCATATCTCTTTCAATACAAATTTACCTTATTGTATGTGCATTTTGTATATTTAATTCAATACAAATTTAAATATTTTATGTGTATTTTGGTATATATATTTTTATAAGAATTGCGCTGTTTTATGGGAATTTTGCATCTTTATTTTCATACAAATTTACATTATTTTATTAATATTCGGTGTATTTATTTTGATACGAATTTACATTATTCTATTTGTTTTTTGTATATACTTTTTTATACATATCTACATTATTTAATGAGTATCTTGCATATATATTTTATACAAATTTATTATCTATTATCTATTTTTATACAAATACACATTCTTTTCATGATATTTTGTTTATTTATTTTGACACGATTTTACATTATTTGATATGTATTTTGTATATATATTTTTATACGTATTTACATAATTTCATATGTATTTTGTATATATATTTCTACAGAAATCTACTTTATTTTATGTGTATTCGTATATATTTTGAAACAAATTTACATAATTTTATATGTATTTTTGAATATCTCTTTTAATACAAATTTACCTTACTGTATATGCATTTTGTATATTTATTTCAATACAAATTTAAATATTTTATGTGTATTTTGGTGTATATATTTTTATAAAAAATGCGATAATTTTAGGGAATTTTGCATCTTTATTTTCATACAAATTTACATTATTTTATTGATATTCTGTGTATTTATTTTGATACGATTTTACATTATTCTATTTGTTTTTTGTATATATTTTTGTATACACATTTACATTATATAATGTGTATCTTGCATATATATTTTATACAAATTTACGTTATTTTTACTGTATTTGTTTTTATATTTTCATTCAAATTTACATTTATTTTAATTCGAAATTACATTATTTTATGTATATTTTGTATACAATTTTTTATACGTATTTACTTAATTTTATGTGTATTTTGTATATATTTTTATAGAAATCTATGTTTTTTTATTTGTATATATATTTTGAAACAAATTTACATTGTTTTATATGTATTTTTGCATATCTCTTTCAATACAAATTTACCTTATTGTATGTGCATTTTGTATATTTATTTCAATGGAAATTTAAATATTTTATGTGTATTTTGGTATATATATTTTTATAAGAAATGCGCTATTTTATGGGAATTTTGCATCTTTATTTTCATACAAATTTACAATATTTTATTAATATTCGGTGTATTTATTTTGATACGATGTTACATTATTCTATTTGTTTTTTGTATATACTTTTTTATACATATTTACATTATTTAATGTGTATCTTGCATATATATTTTATACAAATTTATTATCTATTTTCATACAAATACACATTCATTTCATGATATTTTGTTTATTTATTTTGACACGAATTTACATTATTTGACATGTATTTTTTATATATATTTTTATACGTATTTATATATTTTCATATGTATTTTGTATATATATTTCTATAGAAATTTACTTTATTTTATGTATATTCGTATATATATTTTGAAACAAATTTACATTATTTTATATGTATTTTTGAATATCTCTTTTAATACAAATTTACCTTACTGTATATGCATTTTGTATATTTATTTCAATACAAATTTAAATATTTTATGTGTATTTTGGTATATATATTTAAAAAAAAAATGCGATAATTTTTGGGAATTTTGCATCTTTATTTTCATAAAAATTTACATTATTTTATTGATATTCTGTGTATTTATTTTCATACGATTTTACATTATTCAATTTGTTTTTTGTATATATTTTTTTATACACATTTACATTATTTAATGTGTATCTTGCATATATATTTTATACAAATTTACGTTATTTTAAGTGCATTTGTTTTTATATTTTCATTCTAATTTACATTTATTTTAATTCGAAATTACATTATTTTATGTGTATTTTGTATACATTTTTTTATACGTATTTACTTAATTTTATGTGTATTTTGTATATATATTTTTATAGAAATCTACGTTTTTTTATTTGTATTCGTATATATATTTTGAAACAAATTTACATTGTTTTATATGTATTTTTGCATATCTCTTTCAATACAAATTTATCTTATTGTATGTGCATTTTGTATATTTATTTCAATGCAAATTTAAATATCTTATGTGTATTTTGGTATATATATTTTTATAAGAAATGCGCTATTTTATGGGAATTTTGCATCTTTATTTTCATACAAATTTACTTTATTTTATTAATATTCGGTGTATTTATTTTGATACGATGTTACATTATTCTATTTGTTTTTTGTATATACTTTTTTATACATTTTTACATTATTTAATGTGTATCGTGCATATATATTTTATACAAATTTATTATCTATTATCTATTTTAATACAAATACACATTCTTTTCATGATATTTTGTTTATTTATTTTGACACGAATTTACATTATTTGATATGTATTTTGTATATATATTTTTATACGTATTTACATAATTTCATATGTATTTTGTATATATATTTAATAGATATTCAAAATACACATAAAATAACCTAAATTTGTATAAAACTATATACAAAAATACACAAAAATATTTTAAATTTGTATGAAAATAAATATACAAAATACACATAAAATTAGGTAAATTTGTATGGAAATACATCTACAAAATACACATAAAATAATGTAAATTTGAATGAAAATACATAAACAAATACACTTAAAATAACGTAAATTTGTATAAAAAAAATATATACAAAACACAAATAGAATAATGTAAAATCGTATCAAATAAATACACAGAATATTAATAAAATAATGTAAATTTGTATGAGAATAAAGAGGCAAAATACCCATAAAATAACGCATTATTTTGTTTACATTTTTTTATACGTATTTACTTAATTTTATGTGTATTTTGTATATATATTTTTATAGAAATCTACGTTATTTTTTGTGTATTCGTATATATATTTTGAAACAAATTTACATTGTCTTATATATATTTTTGCATATCTCTTTCAATAGAAGTTTACCTTATTGTATGTGCATTTTTGTATATTTATTTCAATACAAATTTAAATATTTTATGTGTATTTTGGTATATATATTTTTATAAGAAATGCGCTATTAGATGGGAATTTTGCATCTTTATTTTCATACAAATTTACATTATTTTATTAATATTCGGTGTATTTATTTTGATACGATTTTACATTATTCTATTTGTTTTTTGTATATATATTTTTTATACATATTTACATTATTTAATGTGTATCTTGCATATATATTACATAAAAATTTATTATCTATTATTCATTTTCATAAAAATACACATTCTTTTCATGATATTTTGTTTATTTATTTTGTCACGAATTTACATTACTTAATATGTATTTTATATATATATTTTGATACGTATTTACATAATTTCATGTGTATTTTGTATATATATTTCTATAGAAATCTACGTTATTTTATGTGTATTCGTATATATATTTTGAAACAAATTTACACTGTTTTATTTGTATTTCCGTTTTTTTTTTCAATACAAATTTACCTTATTGTATGTGTGCATTTTGTATATTAGTTTTAATACAAATTTAATTATTCTATGTGTATTTTTGTATATGTATTTAAAAAAAAAAAATTCTTTATCTTATGGGTATTTTACATCTTTATTTTCATACAAATTTTAAATTATTTTATTGATATTCTGTGTACTTATTTTGATACGATTTTACATTATTCTATGTATAACAAAAATAAATACAGAATACACAAAAATAGATATGCAAAATACATATAAACAATGTAAATTTGTTTCAAAATATATATACAAATACACATGAAATAAGGTAGATTTCTATTAAAATATATATACAAAATACACATAAAATTAAGTAAATACTTATAAAAAATATATACAAAATACACATAAAATAATGTAAATTAGTATCAAAATAAATAAACAAAATACCAATAAAAGAATGTGTATTTGTATAAATATATATATACAAAATACACATTAAATAATATAAATTTGTTTAAAACTATATAAAATACACATGAAATGATGTAAATACGTATAAAAATATATATACAAAATACACATTAAATAATGTAAATTCGCGTCAAAATAAATAAACAAAATATCAATAAAAGAATGTGTATTTGTATGAAAATAGATATACAAAATACACATAAAATAACCTAAATTTGTATCAAACTATATACAAAAATACACAAAAATATTTTAAATTTGTATGAAAATAAATATACAAAATACACCTAAATTAGGCAAATTTGTATTGAAATACATACACAAAATACACATAAAATAATGTAAATTTGAATGAAAATACATAAACAAATATACTTAAAATAACGTAAATTTGTATAAAAAAATATATACAAAACACAAATAGAATAATGTAAAATCGTATCAAAATAAATACACAGAATATTAATAAAATAATGTAAATTTGTATGAAAATAAAGAAGCAAAATACCCATAAAATAACGCATTTTTTTTATTTATAAAAATATATATACCAAAATACACATCAAAAAATTAAATTTGTATTAAAATAAATATACAAAAAACACATACAATAAGGTAAATTTGTATTGAAATAGATATGCAAAATACATATAAAACAATGTAAATTTGTTTCAAAATATATTTACGAATACACATAAAATAACGTAGATTTCTATAAAAATATATATACAAAATACACATAAAATGAAGTAAATACGTATAAAAAAATGAATACAAAATACACATATAATAATGTAAACTCGTTACAAAATAAATAAACAAAATACCAATAAAAGAATGTGTATTTGTATGAATATAAATAAACAAAATACACATAAAATATCGTAAATTTATATAAAACTATATACAAAAATACACAGAAGTAATTAAATTTGTTTGAAAATATATACAAAATACACACGAAATAAGCTAAATTTGAATTGAAATATATATACAAAATACATGAAATAAAGTAAATTTGTATCAAAATATTTATGCAAATACACATATAATAACGTAAATTTGTATGAAAATATATAAACAAAATACACATTAAATAATGTAAATACGTATAAAAAAATATGTACAAAATACACACATAATCATGTAATTCGTATCAAAATAAATAAACAAAATACCAATAAAATAATATAAATTTGTATGAGTAAACGTGTATGTTGCATATTTTTTCAATACAAATTTACCTTATTATATACGCATTTTGTATATTAATTTTAATACAAATTTAATTATTCGATGTGTATTTTTGTATCTGTATCTTTTTAAACATATGCTTTATTTTTTGGGAATTTTGCATCTTTATTTTCATACAAATTTACATTATTTTATTGATATTCTGCTCATTCATTTTGATACGAATTGACATTATTCTATGTGTATTTTGTATATATTTTTCATACAAATTTACGTTATTTTATGTGTATTTGTTTATATATTTTGACACAAATTTACAATATTTTATGGGTATTTTGTATATACATTTCAAAAGAAATTTACCTAGTTTTATGTGTGTTTTGTATATCTATTTTCATACAAACTCAAATTATTTCTATGTATTTTTGTATATATTTTAATACAAATTTTAGTTATGTTATGTGTATTTTGTAAATTTATTTTCATTCAAATATATATTATTTTATTGGTGTTTTGTTGATTTATATTGATACGAATTTACATTATTTTATATGTACTTTGTATATATTTTTTTATACGCTTTTCCATTATTTAATATTAATTTTGAATATATATTTTTATTCAAATTCATGGTATTTTATGTGTATTTGTATATATATATTCATATAAATTTACATTATTTTATGTGTATTTTGTACATATATTTTATTACAAATCTACCTTATTTTATGTTTTTTTTGTATGTGTATTTTGTATATTTATATTTATCCAAATACACATTCTTTTATTGGTATTTTGTTTATTTATTTTAATTCGAATTTACATTATTTTATGTGTATTTTGTATACATTTTTTTATACGTCTTTACTTAATATTATGTGTATTTTGTATATATATATATATATATATATATATATATATATATATATATATATATATATATATATATATATATATATATATATATATATATATATATATATATATATATATATATATATATATATATATATATATATATATTTTGAAACAAATTTACATTGTTTTATATGTATTTTTGCATATCTCTTTCAATACAAATTTACCTTATTGTATGTGCATTTTGTATATTTATTTCAATGCAAATTTAAAAATTTTATGTGTATTTTGGTATATATATTTTTATAAGATTACGAAAATTTGAATAAAAATATATACAAAAAAACAAAAAAATAAATTTCAATTTGTATGAAAATAGATATACAAAATACAACTATAATTAGTTAAATTTGTATTTAAATAACTGTACAAAATACACATAAAATAATGTAAATTTGTATGAATTGAGAACAAATTCACATAAAATAACGTACATTTGTATAAAATAGATATACAAAATAATTTTATGTGTATTTTGTATATTTATTTTCATATAAATTTAAATTATTTTTGTGTATTTTTGTATATAGTTTTATACAAACTAAGGTTATTTTATGAGTATTTTGTATATCTATTTTCATACAAATACACATTCTTTTATTGATATTTTGTTTATTTATTTTGACGAGAATTTAAATTATTTAATGTGTATTTTTGCATATCTCTTTCAATACAAGTTTACCTTATTGTATGTGCATTTTGTATATTTACTTCAATACAAATTTAAATATTTTATGTGTATTTTGTTATATATATTCTTTTAAGAAATGCGCTATTTGATGGGAATTTTGCATCTTTATTTTCATACAAATTTACATTATTTTATTAATATTCGGTGTATTTATTTTGATACGATTTCATATTATTCAATTTGTTTTTTGTATATATATTTTTTTTATACATATTTACATTATTTAATGTGTATCTTGCATATATATTTCATACAAATTTATTATCTATTATTTATTTTCATACAAATACACATTCTTTTCATGATATTTTGTTTATTTATTTTGACACGAATTTACCTAGATATGTATTTTGTATATATATTTTTATACGTATTTACATAATTTCATGTGTATTTTGTATATATATTTCTATAGAAATCTACGTTATTTTATGTGTATTCGTATATATATTTTGAAACAAATTTACTTTGTTTTATATGGATTATTGAATATCTCTTTCAATACATATTTACCTTACTGTATATGAATTTTGTATATATATTTCAATACAAATTTAAATATTTTATGTGTATTTTGGCATATATATTTTTATAAAAAATGCGCTATTTTATGGGAATTTTGCATCTTTCTTTTCATACAAATTTACATTATTTTATTGATATTCTGTGTATTTATATTGATAGGATTTTACATTATTCTATTTCTTTTTTGTATATATTTTTTTATACACATTTACATTATTTAATGTGTATCTTGCATATATATTTTATACAAATTTACGTTATTTTAAGTGTATTTGTTTATATATTTTCATTCAAATTTACATTATTCTATGTGTATTTTGTATATGTATTTCAATACAAATTTACCTAATTTTATGTGTATTTTGTATATTTCTTTTCATACAAATTTTAAATATTTTTGTGTATTTTTGTATATAGTTTTATACAAATTCAGGTTATTTAATGTACGCATTTACTTTATTTAATGTGTGTTTTGTATATATATTTTTATGCAAATTTACTTTATTTTATGTGCATTTTTGTACATATATTTTTTTAGAAATTTGCGTTAATTTATGTGTATTTGTATATGTTTTCTCATACAAATTTACATTATTTCATTGCTATTTTGTTT
The DNA here is from genome assembly GCF_024679095.1 of Eriocheir sinensis. Lineage (NCBI taxonomy): Eukaryota > Metazoa > Arthropoda > Malacostraca > Decapoda > Varunidae > Eriocheir > Eriocheir sinensis. Next base: position 531,787 of record NW_026110962.1, on the reverse strand, counting down.
ATTTATTTTGATACGAATGAAAATAGATATACAAAATATACATAAAATAAACTTTATTTGTATCGAAATATATATACAAAATACATAAAATAATGTAAATTTGTATCAAAATATTTTAACAGATGCGCATAAAATAACGTAAATTTGTTTTAAAATATACAAAATAAACATTAAATAATGTAAATATGTATAAAAAAATATATACAAAACATATAGAATAATGTAAAATCGTATCAAAATAAATACACAGAATATTAATAAAACAATGTAAATTTGTATGAAAATAAAGATGCAAAATACCCATTAAATAACGCATTTTTTATAAAAATATATATACCAAAATACACATGAAAAAATTAATTTGTATTAAAAAAAATATACAAAATACACATACAATAAGGTAAATCTGTATTGAAATAGATATGCAAAATACATATAAAACAATGTAAATTTGTTTTAAAATATATATACGAATACACATAAAATAACGTAGATTTGTATAAAAATATATATACAAAATACACATAAAATGAAGTAAATACGTATAAGAAAATGTATACAAAATACACATAAAATAATGTAAATTCGTATAAAAATAAATAAACAAAATACCTATAAAAGAATGTATATTTGTATAAATATAAATATACAAAATACACATAAAATAACGTAAATTTGAATAAAACTATACAAAAATACACAGAAGTAATTAAATTCGTATGAAAATAGATATACAAAATACAGATAAAATAAGCTAAATTTGAATTGAAATGTATATACAAAATACAATATTTTATGTGTATATTTGTATTTGTATTTAGGTTATTTTATGTGTATTTTGTATATATATTTTCATCCAAAATTACATTATTTTATTGGTATTTTCTTAATTTAACTCGATACGAATTTAGATTATTTCATAGGTATTTTCTATACATATTTTTATACTCATTTACATTATCTAATGTGTGTTTTGTATATATATTTTTATGCAAATTTATTTTATGTTCATTTTTGTACATATATTTTTATAGAAATTTGCTTTATTTTATGTATATAGTTTTATATAAATTTACGTTATTTTATGTGCATTTTGTATATTTATATTTATACAAATACACATTCTTTTATTGGTATATTGTTTATTTACATTTATACGAATTTACATTATTTTATGTGTATTTTGTATACATTTATTTATACGTATTTACTTAATTTTATATGTATTTTGTATATGTATTTTTATAGAAATCTACGTTATTTTATGTGTATTCGTATATATATTTTGAAACAAATTTACATTATTTTATATGTATTTTGCATATCTATTTCAATACAAATTTACCTTATTGTATGTGCATTTTGTATATTTATTTTAATACAAATTTAAATATTTTATGTGTATTTTGGTATCAATAATTTTATAAAAAAACGTAAATTTGTATAAAAAAATATGTACAAAACACAAATAGAATAATGTAAAATCGTATCAAAATAAATACACAGAATATTAATAAAATAATGTAAATTTGTATGAAAATAAAGAAGCAAAATACCCATAAAACAACGCATTTTTTTTTATTTATAAAAATATATATACCAAAATACACATCAAAAAATTAAATTTGTATTAAAATAAATATACAAAAAACACATACAATAAGGTAAATTTGTATTGAAATAGATATGCAAAATACATTTAAAACAATGTAAATTTGTTTCAAAATATATATACGAATACACATAAAATAACGTAGATTTCTATAAAAAAATATATACAAAATTCACATAAAATGAAGTAAATACGTATAAGAAAATGTATACAAAATACACATAAAATAATGTAAAATCGTATCAAAATAAATAAACAAAATACCAATAAAAGAATGTGTATTTGTATAAATATAAATATACAAAATACACATAAAATAACGTAGATTTATATAAAACTATATACAAAAATACACAAGTAATTAAATTTGTATGAAAATATATACAAAATACACACAAAATAAGCTAAATTTGAATTGAAATATATATACAAAATACACATATTTTGCATATCTATTTTCAAACAAATTTAAATTATTTTTGTGTATTTTTGTATATATTTATTTTTGTTATACATAGAATAATGTAAAATCGTATCAAAATAAGTACACAGAATATCAATAAAATAATTTAAATTTGTATGAAAATAAAGATGCAAAATACCCATAAGATAAAGCATATTTTTTTTTAAATACATATACAAAAATACACATAGAATAATTAAATTTGTATTAAAATTAATATACATAATGCACACATACAAAAAGGTAAATTTGTATTGAAAAAAAAACGCAAAATACAAATAAAACAGTGTAAATTTGTTTCAAAATATATATACGAATATACATAAAATAACGTGTATATTGTATATCTATTTTCATACAAATACACATTCTTTTATTGATATTTTGTTTATTTATTTTGACGCGAATTTACATTATTTAATGTGTATTTTATATATATATTTTTATACGTGTTTACATCATTTGATGTGTATTTTGTATATATATTTCTATAGAAATCTACGTTGATTTATGAGTATTCGTATATAGATTTTGAAATAAATTTACACTGTTTTATGTGTATTTTGCATATATTTACAATACAAATTTACCTTATTGTATATGCATTTTGTACATTAATTTTAATACAAATTTAATTATGCTATGTGTATTTTTGTATATGTATTTTTATAAAAATATGCTTTATTTTATGGGTATTTTGCATTTTTATTTTCATACAAATTTACATTATTTTATTTATATTCTGTTTTTTTTTAAACAATTTTACATTATTCTGTGTATTTTGTATATCTATTTTTATACGTATTTACTTAATTTTATGTGTATTGTGTATATATATTTTTATAGAAATCTACGTTATTTTATGTGTATTGGTATATATATTTTGAAACAAATTTACATTGTTTTATATGTATTTTTGCATATCTTTTTCAATACAAGTTTACCTTATTGTATGTGCATTTTGTATATTTATTTCAATACAAATTTAAATATTTTATGTGTATTTTGGTATATATATTTTTATAAGAAATGCGCTATTTGATGGAAATTTTGCATCTTTATTTTCATACAAATTTACATTATTTTATTAATATTCGGTGTATTTATTTTGTTACGATTTCACATTATTCTATTTGTTTTTTGTATATATATATTTTTTTTTACATATTTACATTATTTAATGTGTATCTTGCATATATATTTCATACAAATTTATTATCTATTATTTATTTTCATGCAAATACACATTCTTTTCATGATATTTTGTTTATTTATTTTGACACGAATTTACCTAGATATGTATTTTGAATATATATTTTTATACGTATTTACATAATTTCATGTGTATTTTGTATATATATATATATATATATATATATATATATATATATATATATATATATATATATATATATATATATATATATATATATATATATATATATATATAGAAATCTACGTTATTTTATGTGTATTCGTATATATATTTTGAAACAAATTAACTTTGTTTTATATGTATTTTTGAATATCTCTTTCAATACATATTTACCTTACTGTATATGCATTTTGTATATTTATTTCAATACAAATTAAAATATTTTATGTGTATTATGGTATATATATTTTTATAAAAAATGCGCTATTTTATGGGAATTTTGCATCTTTCTTTTCATACAAATTTACATTATTTTATTGATATTCTGTGTATTTATATTGATAGGATTTTACATTATTCTATTTCTTTTTTGTATATATTTTTTTATACACATTTACATTATTTAATGTGTATCTTGCATATATATTTTATACAAATTTACGTTATCTTAAGTGTATTTGTTTATATATTTTCATTCAAATTTACATTATTTTATGTGTATTTTGTATATGTATTTCAATACAAATTTACCTAATTTTATGTGTATTTTGTATATTTCTTTTCATTCAAATTTAAAAAAAAATTGTGTATTTTTTGTATATAGTTTTATACAAATTTAGGTTATTTTATGTACGCATTTACATTATTTAATGTGTGTTTTGTATATATATTTTTATGCAAATTTACTTTATTTTATGAGCATTTTTGTACATATATTTTTTTAGAAATTTGCGTTATTTTATGTGTAAATTTATATGTTTTCTCATACAAATTTACATTATTTTATTGCTATTTTGTTTATTTATTTTGATACGAATGAAAAAAGATATACAAAATATACATAAAATAAACTAAATTTGTATTAAAATATATATACAAAATACATAAAAAAATGTAAATTTGTATCAAAATATTTTAACAGATGCGCATAAAATAACGTAAATTTGTTTTAAAATATACAAAATACACATTAAATAATGGAAATATGTATAAAAAAATATATACAAAACACAAATAGAATAATGTAAAATCGTATCAAATAAATAAACTGAATATTAATAAAACAATGTAAATTTGTATGAAAATAAAGATGCAAAATACCCATTAAATAACGCATTTTTTTATAAAAATATATATACCAAAATACACATAAAAAATTAATTTGTATTAAAATAAATATACAAAATACACATACAATAAGGTAAATCTGTATTGAAATAGATATGCAAAATACATATAAAACAATGTAAATTTGTTTCAAAATATATATACGAATACACATAAAATAACGTAGATTTGTATAAAAATATATATATACAAAATATACATTAAATGAAGTAAGTACGTATAAGAAAATGTATACAAAATACACATAAAATAATGTAAATTCGTATCAAAATAGATCAACAAAATACCAATAAAAGAATGTGTATTTGTATAAATATAAATATTCAAAATACACATCAAATAACGTAAATTTGTATAAAACTATATACAAAAATACACATAAGTTATTAAATTCGTATGAAAGTAGATATACAAAATACAGATAAAATAAGCTAAATTTGAATTGAAATGTATATAGAAAATACATAAAATAATGTAAATTTGTATCAAAATATTTATAAAAATACATATAATAACGTAAATTTGTTTTTAAATATATAAACAAAATACACATTAAGTAATGTATATACGTATAAAAAATATGTACAAAATACACATATAATCATGTAATTCGTATCAAACTAAATAAACAAAATATCAATAAAATAATGTAAATTTGTATGAGAAAACATATACAAATACATATGAAATAACGCTAATTTCCATATAAATATATGTCCAAAAATAAACGTAAAATAAAGTAACTTTGGATAAAAATATATATACAAAACACACATAAAATAATGTAAATGCGTACATAAAATAAGCTATATTTGTATAAAACTATATACAAAAATACACAAAAATAATTTAAATTTGTATGAAAAGAAATAAACAAAATACACATAAAATTAGGTTAATTTGTATTGAAATACATATACAAAATACATATAAAATAATATAAATTTGAAAGAAAATATATAAACAAATACACATATAATAACGTAAATTTGTATGAAATATATAATCAAAATACACATTAAATAATGTAAATATGTATAAAAAAATATATACAAAACACAAATAGAATAATGTAAAATCGTATCAAAATATATACACAGAATATTAATAAAATAATGTAAATTTGTATGAAAATTAAGATGCAAAATACCTATAAAATAACGCATTTTTTATAAAAATATTGATACCAAAATACACATAAAATATTTGAATTTGTATTAAAATAAATATACAAAATGCACATACAATAAGGTAAATTTGTATTGAAATAGATATGCAAAATACATATAAAATAATGTAAATTTGTTTCAAAATATATACGAATACACATAAAATAACGTAGATTTCTATAAAAATACATATACAAAATACACATAATATTAAGTAAATACGTATAAAAAAAATGTATACAAAATACACATAAAATAATGTAAATTCGTATAAATGTAAATAAACAATATACCAATAAAAGAATGTGTATTTGTATAAATATAAATATACAAAATGCACATAAAATAACGTAAATTTATATAAAACTATATACATAAAATAACGCAAATTTCTATAAAAATATATGTACAAAAATGAACATAAAATAAATTTGCATAAAAATAAATATACAAAACACACTTTAGATAATGTAAATAAGTATAAAAATATGTATACAAAATACCTATGAAATAATCTAGATTCGTATCGAATTAAATTAAGAAAATATCTATAAAATAATGTAATTTTGGATGAAAATATGTATACAAAATACACATAGAATAACCTAAATACAAATACAAATATACATATAAAAATAATTTAAAATTGAATGAAATAAATATACAAAATAAACATAAAATAAGGTAAATTTGTAATGAAATATATGAAAAAAAAATATATATACAAATACACATTAAATAACATGAATTTGTATAAAATTTGCATCAAAATATATACTTATACACACAATAAAATAACGTAATTTTTTTATGAAAATGTATATACAAAATACACATCAAATAATTTTAATACGTAGAAAAATATATATACAAAAAACACATAAAATAATGTAAATTTGTATGAAAATATATAAACAAATACACATAAAATTATGTAAATTTGGATAAAATATATATACAAAATGAACATTAAATAATGTAAATATGTATAAAAATAATATACAAAATACACATAGAATAATGTTAAATCGTTTCAAAATAAATAAAGAGAATATCAATAAAATAATGTAAATTTGTATGAAAATAAAGATGCAAAATATCCATATAATAACGCATATTTGCATAAATATATATATACAAAAATACATATAAAACAGTTAAATTTGTATTAAAATAAATATACAAAATCCACGTACAATAAAGTAAATTTGTATTGAAATAGATATGCAAAATACACATCAATAATGTAAATTTGTATCAAAATATATATACGAATACTCATAAAATAGAGTAAATTTCTATGAAAATATTCATACAAAATAGATATACAAAATACACATATAACTAGTTAAATTTGTATTTAAAAACATGTACAAAAAACACATAAAATAATGTAGATTTATGTGAAATGAAAACAAATACATTTTATATAAAATATATATACAAAATACACATAGAATAATGTAAAATCATATCAAAGTAAATACACAGAATATCAATAAAATAATGTAAATTTGTATGGAAATAAAGATGCAAAATACCCATAAAATAAAGCATATTTTTATAAAAATACATATACAAAAATACACATAGATTAATGAAATTTGTATTAAAATTGATATACAAAATGCACATACAATAAGGTAAATTTGTATTGAAAAAATATGGAAAATACACATAAAATAATGTAAATTTGTTTCAAAATATATATACCAATACACATAAAATAACGCAGATTTCTATAGAAATATATATACAAAATACACTTGAAATAATGTAAATACGTATATAAATATATATACAAAATACACATTAAATAATGTTAATTCGTGTCAAAATAAATAAACAAAATATCATGAAAAGAATGTGTATTTGTATGAAAATAGATATACAAAATACACATAAAATAACCTAAATTTGTATAAAACTATATACAAAAATACACAAAAATAATTTAAACTTGTATGAAAATAAATATACAAAAAAACATATAAAAATAGGTAAATTTGTATTGAAATACATATACAAAATACACTTAAAATAATGTAAATTTGAATGAAAATATATAAACATATAGACTTAAAATAACGTAAATTTGTATCAAATATATATACAAAAAAACATTAAATAATGTAAATATGTATAAAAAAATATATACAAAACACAAATAAAATAATGTAAAATCGTATCAAAATAAATACAGAAAATATTAATAAAATAATGTAAATATGTATGAAAATTAAGATGCAAAATACCCATAAAATAACGCATTTTTTATAAAAATATAAATACGAAAAAACATAAAATATTTGATTTTGTATTAAAATAAATAGATATACAAAATACACATAAAATAAGCTAAATTTGAATTGAAATATATATACAAAATACATAAAATAATGTAAATTTGTATCAAAATAACTATACAAATACACATATAGTTACGTAAATTTGTATAAAAATATATAAACAAAATACACATTAAATAATGTAAATACGTATAAAAAAATGTAAAAAATACACAAATAATCATGTAATTCGTATCAAAATAAATAGACAAAATACCAATAAAATAATGTAAATTTCTATAAGAAAACATATACAAAATACACATAAATAACGCAAATATCAATAAAAATATATATAATATAATATATTTTTATACATATTTAAAATATTTAATGTATATTTTGTATATATATATTTTATCCAAATTTACGTGATTTTATATGTATTTGTTTATATATTTTCATACAAATTTTCATTATTTTATGTGAGTTTTGTATATGTATTTCAATACAAATTTGCCTAACTTTATGTGTATTTTGCATATCTATTTTCAAACAAATTTAAATTATTTTTGTGTATATTTGTATATATTTTTATACAAATTTTAGTTATTTTATTTGTTTTGTATATATATTTTCCTACATATATACATTCTTTTATTGGAATTTTGTGTATTTAATTTTACAATTTACATTCTTTTATGTGTATTTTGTATATATATTTTCTACGTATTTAAACTATTTTATGTGTATTTTGTATATATATTTTTATAAAAATTTACGTTATTTTATTGTGTGTATTCGTATATATTTTGAAACATTTTATACAAATTCATGTTATTTTATGTGCATTTGTATATATTTTTTCATACAAATTTATATTATTTTATTACAAATTTACCTTATTTTATGTTTATTTTGTATATTTATTTCATTCAATTTTAAATTATTTAATGTGTATATTTGTATTTGTATTTAGGTTATTTTATGTGTGTTTTCTATATATATTTTCATCCAAAATTACATTATTTTATTGTTATTTTCTTAATTTAACTCGATAGGAATTTAGATTATTTCATAGGTATTTTGTATACATATTTTTATACTCATTTACATTATCTAATGTGTGTTTTGCATATATTTTTTTATGCAAACTAATTTTATGTGCATTTTTGTACATATATTTTTATAGAAACTTAAAACGTTATTTTATGTGTATCTTGTATATGTTTTCTCATATAAATTTACATTATTTAATTAGTTTTTTGTTTATTTATCTTGATACGAATGACTTGATTATCGGTGTATTTTGTAAATATTTTTTTATACGTATTTACATTACGTAATGTGTATTTTGTTTATATATTTTTTTTACAAATTTACGTTATTATATGTGTATTTGTTAAAAATATTTTGAAACGAATTTACTTTATTTTATGTATTTTGTATATATATTTCATTTCAAATATAGCTTATTTTGTGTGTATTTTGTATATCTATTTTCATACAAATTTAATTACTTCTGTGTATTTTTGTATATAGTTTTATACAAATTTACCTTATTTTATGTGCATTTTGTATATTTATATTTATACAAATACACATTCTCTTATTGGTATTTTGTTTATTTATGTTTATACGAATTTACATTATTTTATATGTATTTTGTATACATTTTTGATTCGTATTTACTTAATTTTATTTGTATTTTGTATATATATATTTATAGAAATCTACGTTATTTTATGTGTATTCGTATATATATTTCGAAACAAATTTACATTGTTTTATATGTTTTTTGCATATCTATTTCAATAAAATTTACCTTATTGTATGTGCATTTTGCATATTTATTTTAATACAAATTCAAATATTTTATGTGTATTTTGGTATATATAATTTTATAAAAAATGCGTTATTTTATAGGTATTTTGCATCGCAGTTTTCATACCAATGTACATTATTTTATTAATATTCGGTGTATATATTTTGATACGATTTTATATTATACTATTTGTGTTTTGTATATATTATTTTTACATATTTTCATTATTTAATGTGTATTTTTTATATATATTTTATTCAAATTAACGTCATTTTATGTGTATTTGTTTATATAATTTCATTCAAATTTACATTATTTTAAGTGCATTTTGTATATGTATTTCAATACAAATTTACCTAATTTTATTTGTATTTTGTATATTTATTTTCATACAAATTTAAACTATTTTTGTGTTTTTTTGTATATACATATAGAGTAAATTTCTATGAAAATATATATTCAAAATACCTATAAAATTATGTAAATAAGTATAAAAATATATATATCAAATATACCTAAAAAAATGAAAATTCGTATCAAAATAAATAAACAAAATTCCGATAAAAGAACGTATATTTGTAGGAAAATAAATATACAAAATACACATAAAATTACGAAAATTTAAATAAAAGTATATACAAAAAAACAAAAAAATAAATTTCAATTTGTATGAAAATAGATATACAAGATACACATATAATTAGTTAAATTTGTATTTAAATACATGTACAAAATACACATAAAATAATGTAAATATGTATGAAATGAAAACAAATTCACATAAAATAACGTACATTTATATTTTTTAATATACAAAATATACATAGAATAATGTAAAATCGTATCAAAATAAATACACAGAATATCAATAAAATAATGTAATTTTGTATGAAAATAAAGATGCAAAATACCCATAAAACAAAGCATATTTTTTTAAAAATACATATACAAGAAAACACATATATTAATTAAATTTGTATTAAAATTAATATAGAAAATGCACGTAGAATAAGGGAAATTTGAATTGAAAAAATATACAAAATGCACATAAAACAATGTATATTTGTTTCAAATTATATGTACGAATACACATAAAATAACGTATATTTCTAAAGAAATATATATACAAAATACACATGAAATGACGTAAATACGTATAAAAATATATATACACAATACACATTAAATAATGTAAATTCGCATTAAAATAAATAAACAAAATATCAATAAAAGAATGTGTATTTGTATGAAAATAGATATAAAAAATACACATAAAATATTGTAAATTTGTATAAAACTCTATTAAAAAAATACACAAAAATAATTTAAATTTGTATAAAAATATATCTACAAAATACACATAAAACTAGTTAAATTTCTATTGAAATGCATATACAAAAATACACATAAAATAATGTAAATTTGAATGAAAATATATAAACAAATACACTTAAAATAACGTAAATTTGTATGAAATATATATAGAAAATATACATTAAATAATGTAAATATGTATAAAAAAATATATACAAAACACAAATAGAATAATGCAAAATAGTATCAAAATAAATACACAGAATATTAATAAAATAATGTAAATTTGTATGAAAATAAAGATGCAAAATACCCATAAAACAACGCATTTTTTATGAAAATATATATACCAAAATACACATAAAATATCTAAATTTGTATTACAATAAATATACAAAATGCACATACAATAAGATAAATTTGTATTGAAATAGATATGCAAAATACACATAAAACAATGTAAATTTGTTTCAAAATATATATAAGAATACACATAAAATAACGTAGATTTCTATAAAAATATATATAAAAAATACACATAAAATGAAGTAAATACGTATAAGAAAATGTATACAAAATACACATAAAATAATGTAAATTCGAATCAAAATAAATAAACTAAATGCCAATAAAAGAATGTTTACTTGTATAAATATAAATATACAAAATACACATAAAATAACGTAAAATTGTATAAAACTACATACAAAAATAAACAAAAATAATTAAATTTGTATGAAAATAGATATACAAAAGACACATAAAATAAGCTTAATTTGAATTGAAATAAATATAGAAAATACATAAAATAATGTAAATTTGTATCAAAATATATATTCAAATACACATATAATAACGTAAATTTGTATAAAAATATATAAACAAAAAACACATTAAATAATGTAAATACGTATAAAAGATATATACGTAATGTAAAAATTTATAAAATTAAAGATGCAAAATACCCATAAAATAACTCATATTTAAAAAAAAAAATATACAAAAATACACATTAAATAATTGAATTTGTGTTAAAATAAATATACAAAATACACATACAATAAGGTAGATTTTTATTGAAATAAATATGCAAAAAACACATAAAATAATGAAATTCTTTATCAAAATATATACGAATACACACAATAAAATGACGTAAATATTTATGAAAATATATATACAAAACACACATAAAATAATGTAATTACATAGAAAAATATATATACAAAATACACATAAAATAATGTAAATTCGTATCAAAATAAATAAACAAAATTTCCTCTAAAAGAATGTATATTTGTAGGAAAATATATATACAAAATACAAATAAAATAACAAAAATTTGTATAAAAATATATACAAAAATACACAAAATTAATTTAAATTTGTTTGAAAATAGATATGCAAAATACACATGAAATTAGGCAAATTTTTATTGAAATACATATACAAAATACACATAAAATAATGTAAATTTGTATGAAACTATATAAACAAATACACATAAGATAACGTAAATTTCCATAAAATATATGTACAAAATATACATTAAATAACGTAAATATGTCTAAAAATATATATACAAAATACACAGAATAACGTAAAATCGTATCAAAATAAATAAACAGACTATTAATAAAATAATGTAAATTTGTATGAAAATAAAGATGGAAAATTCCCATATAATAACGCATATATGTTTAAAAATATATTTACAAAAATACATATAAAATAATTAAATTTGTTTCAAAATAAATATACAAAAGGCACATACAATAAAGAAAATTTGTATTGAAATAGATGTGCGAAATACACATAAATAATGTAAATTTGTATCAAAATATATATACGAATACACATAAAATAGAGTAAATTTCTATGAAAATATATATTCAAAATACATATAAAATTATGTAAATAAGTATAAAAATATATATATCACATACACCTAAAATAATGAAAATTCGTATCAAAATAAATAAACAAAATTCCGATCAAAGAACGTATATTTGTAGGAAAATATATATAGAAAATACACATAAAATTACGAAAATTTGAATAAAAATATATACTAAAATACACAAAATTAATTTCGATTTGAATGAAAATAGATATACATAATACACATATAATTAGTTAAATTTGCATTTAAATACATGTACAAAATACACATGAAATAATGTAAATTTGTATGAAATGAAAACAAATTCACATAAAATAACGTTCGTTTGTATGAAATATATATACAAAATATACATAGAATAATGTAAAATCGTATCAAAATAAATACACAGAATATCAATAAAATAAAGTAAATTTGTATGAAAATAAAGATGCAAAATACTCATAAAATAAAGCATTTTTTTATGAAAATACATATACAAAAATACACATAGAATAATTAAATTTGTATTATTTTATATGTACTTTGTATATATATTTTTATACGCATTTACATTATTTAACATTTATTTAATTTAATTACTTCTGTGTATTTTTGTATAGTTTTATACAAATTTACGATATTTTATGTGTATTTTGTATATTTATATTTATACAAATACACATTCCTTTATTGGTATTCATTTTTTTATACGTGTTTATTTCATTTTATGTGTATTTTGTATATATTTTTATAGAAATCTACGTTATTTTATGTGTATTCGTATATATATTTTGAAACAAATTTACATTGTTTTATATGTATTTTGCATATCTATTTCAATACAAACTTACAAAAATGCACATAAAATAAAGTAAATTTGCATTAAAATATATATACAAAACACACATTAAATAATGTAAATGCGTACATAAAATAACCTAAATTTGTATAAAACTATATACAAAAATACTCAAAAATAATAAAAATTTGTATGAAGAGAAATATACAAAATACACATAAAATTAGATTTGTATCATGCATATATATTTTATACAAATTTACGTTATTTAAGTGTATTTGTTTATATATTTTCATTCAAATTTACATTATTTTATGTGTATTTTGTATATGTATTTCAATAAAAAATTGCCTAATTTCATGTGTATTTTGCATATCTATTTTCAAACAAATTTAAATTATTTTTGTGTATTTTTGTGTATATTTTTATACAAATTTTTGTTATTTTATTTGTATTATGTACATATAATTTCCTACAAATATACATTCTTTTAGAGGAAATTTTGTTTATTTATTTTGATACGAATTTACATTATTTTATGTGTATTTTGTATATATATATATTTTTCTATGTATTTACATTATTTTATGTGTATTTTGTATATATATTTTCATAAAAAACTACGTCATTTTATTGTGAGTATTCGTATATATTTTGATAAAAAATTTCATTATTTTATGTGCTTTTGCATATCTATTTTAATAAAAATCTACCTTATTGTATGTGTATTTTGTATATTTATTTTAATACAAATTCAATTATTTTATGTGTATTTTTGTATATATATTTTTTTAAATATGAATTATTTTATGGGTATTTTGCATCTTTAATTTTATAAATTTTTACATTACGTACATATCTTTTATACGTATTTACATTATTTAATGTGTATTTTGTTTATATATTTTTATACAAATTTACGTTATTATATGTGTATTTGAATATATATTTTGATACAAACTTACATTATTTTATGTATTTTCTATATTTATTTCAATTCAAATTTAGCTTATTTTATATGTCTTTTGTATATCTATTTTCATACAAATTTAATTATATTTGTTTATTTTTGTATATAGTTTTATACAATTTTACGTTATTTTATGTGTATTTTGTATATTTATATTTATACAAGTAAACATTCTTTTATTGGCATTTAGTTTATTTATTTTGATACGAATTTACATTATTTTATGTGTATTTTGTATACATTTTCTTATACGTATTTACTTCATTTTATGTGTATTTTGTATATATATTTTTATAGAAATCTACGTTATTTTATGTGTATTCGTATATATATTTTGAAACAAATTTACATTGTTTTATATGTATTTTGGGAGGCGGTGGCTGAATCGACAGAGTAACACCACCGCGTTCAGGAGGACGCGAGTTCAATCCCCGCCCGGTGCCACCAAGCTGGGATTTTTCAGCCGCCGCCGAGTGGCTTAAAACTACCCACATGCTGTCCAGAATACCACCTATCAACCCGGACTCTAGATTCTAGGATTAAAGATGAGCTCCGGGAGGGCAGCATGAGCCAATGCAGGATGGCGCCACTATAAACACTCGCCTGCGCCAGAACGGGCTGGGCCGACCATCAGGACCCACCGGGAAGAAGCCTTGGGCCGACCATCAGGCCCCACCGGGAAAAAAGCCTACCGGCGCTATAGGCCGCGACGTAAAAAAAAAAAAAAAAATAAAAAAAATTTTGCATATCTCTTTCAATACAAATTTACCTTATTGTATGTGCATTTTGTATATTTATTTCAATACAAATTTAAATATTTATGTGTATTTTGGTACATATATTTTTATAAGAAATGCGCTATTTTATGGGAATTTTGCATCTTTATTTTCATACAAAGTTACATTATTCTTTTTTCATAGAAATTTACTCTATTTTATGAGTATTCGTATATATATTTTGATACAAATTTACATTATTGATGTGTATTTTGCATATCTATTTCAATACAAATTAACTTTATTGTACGTGCATTTTGTATATTTATTTTAATACAAATTTAATTATTTTATATGTATTTTTGTATATATATTTTTATGCAAATATGCGTTATTATATGGATATTTTGCATTTTTATTTTCATACAAATTTACATTATTTTATTGATATTCTGTTTATTTATTTTGATACGTTATTTTATTGTGTGTATTCGTATATATTTTGATACAAATTTTATACAAATTCTTGTTATTTAATGTGTATTTGTATATATGTATTTTGATACAAATTTATATTATTTTATGTGTATTTTTACATATATTTCATTACAAATTTACCTTATTTTATGTTTATTTTGTATATTTATCTCATTCAATTTTAAATTATTTTATGTGTATATTTGTATTTGTATTTAGGTTATTTTATGTGTATTTTCTATATATATTTTCATCCAAAAATACATTATTTTATTAGTATTTTCTTAATTTAATTCGATACCAATTTAGATTATTTCATAGGTATTTTGTATACATATTTTTATACTCATATTTTTTTTATACTCATATTTTTATGCAAATTTATTTGATGTGCATTTTTGTACATATATTTTCATAGAAATTTGCGTTATTTTATGTGTTTTTTGTATATGTTTTTTCATACAAATTTATATTATTTCATTGGTATTTTGCTTATTTATTTTGATACGAATTACATGATTATATGTGTATTTTGTACATATTTTTTATACGTATTTACATTATTTAATGTGTATTTTGTTTATATATTTTCATACAAATTTACCTTATTATATGTGTATTTGTATAAATATTTTGATACAAATTTACTTTATTTTATGTATTTTGTATATATATATTTCAATTCAAATTTAGCTTATTTTGTGTGTATTTTGTATATCTATTTTCATACAAATTTAATTACCTTTGTGTATTTTTGTATATAGTTTTATACAAATTTACGTTATTTTATGTGTATTTTGTATATTTATATTTATACAAATACACATTCTTTTTTTGGTATTTTGTTTATTTATTTTGATACGAATTTACATTATTTTATGTGTAATTTGTATACATTTTTTTATACGTATTTACTTCATTTTATGTGTATTTTGCATATCTATTTTCAAACAAATTTAAATTATTTTTGTGTATTTTTGTATATATTTTTATACAAATTTTAGTTATTTTATTTGTTTTTTGTATATATATTTTCCTACAAATATACATTCTTTTATTGGAATTTTGTGTATTTATTTTGTTACGAGTTTACATTATTTTATGTGTATTTTGTATATATATTTTTCTACGTATTTAAATTATTTTATGTGTATTTTATATATACATTTTCATAAAAATTTACGTTATTTTATTGTGTGTATTCGTATATATTTTGAAACAAATTTTATACAAATTCATGTTATTTTATGTGTATTTGTATATATATTTTCATACAAATTTATATTATTTTATGTGTATTTTTACATATATTTTATTACAAATTTACCTTATTTTATGTTTATTATGTATATTTATTTCATTCAATTTTAAATTATTTAATGTGTTTATTTGTATTTGTATTTAAGTTATTTTATGTGTGTTTTCTATATATATTTTCATCCAAAATTACATTAATTTATTGTTATTTTCTTAATTTAACTCGATACGAATTTAGATTATTTCATAGGTATTTTGTATACATATTTTTATACTCATTTACATTATCTAATGTGTATTTTGTATATATATTTTTTATGCAAATTAATTTTATGTGCATTTTTGTACATATATTTTTATAGAAATTTGCGTTATTTTATGTGTATTTTGTATATGTTTTCTCATACAAATTGACATTATTTAATTAGTTTTTTGTTTATTTATTTTGATACGAATGACATGATTATTTGTGTATTTTGTACATATTTTTTGTATACGTATTTACATTACTTAATGTGTATTTTGTTTATATATTTTTATACAAATTTACGTTATTATATGTGTATTTGTTTAAAAATTTTGAAACAAATTTACTTTATTTTATGTATTTTGTATATATATTTCAATTCAAATTTAGCTATTTTTGTGTGTATTTTGTATATCTATTTTCATACAAATTTAATTACTTCTGTGTATTTTTGTATATAGTTTTATACAAATTTACGTTATTTTATGTGCATTTTGTATATTTATATTTATACAAATACACATTCTTTTATTGGTATTTTGTTTATTTATATTTATACGAATTTACATTATTTTATGTGTATTTTGTGTACTTTTTCTATTCGTATTTTCTTAATTTTATGTGTATTTAGTATATATATTTTTAAAGAAATCTACGTTATTATATGTGTATTCGTATATATATTTTGAAACAAATTTACATTGTTTTATATGTATTTTGCATATCTATTTCAATACAAATTTACCTTATTGTATGTGCATTTTGTATATCTATTTTAATACAAATTCAAATATTTTATGTGTATTTTGGTATATATAATTAAAAAAAAAATGCGTTATTTTATAGGTATTTTGCATCTTAGTTTTCATACAAATTTACATGATTTTATTAATAATCTGTGTATATATTTTGATACGATTTTATATTATACTATTTGTGTTTTGTATATATTTTTTTATACATATTTTCAATATTTAATGTGTATTTTTTATATATATTTTATACAAATTTACGTTATTTTAAGTGTATTTCTTTATATAATTTCATTCAAATTTACATTATTTTAAATGTATTTTGTATATGTATTTCAATATAAATTTACCTAATTTTATGTGTATTTTGTATATTTATTTTCATACAAATTTAAATTATTTATGTGTTTTTTTGTTTATAGTTTTATACAAATTTAGGTTATTTTATGTGTATTTTCTATATCTAGTTTCACACAAATACACATTCTTTTATTGATATTTTGTTTATTTATTTTGACGCGAGTTTACATTATTTAATGGCTTCCTACATTTTTGTTTATCTATTTTGATACGAATTACATGATTATATGTGTATTTTGTACATGTTTTTTATACGTGTTTACATTATTTAATGTGTATTTTGTTTATATATTTTTAAACAAATTAACGTTATTAAATGTGTATTTGTGTAAATATTTTGATACAAATTTACATTATTTTATGTATTTTGTATATACATTTCAATTCAAATTTAGCTTATTTTATTTTTATTTTGTATATATATTTTCATACAACTATAATTACTTTTGTGTATTTTTGTATATAGTTTAATACAAATTTACGTTATTTTATGTGTATTTTGTATATTTATATTTATACAAATACACATTCTTTTACAGGTATTTTGTTTATTTATTTTGATACGAATTTACATTATTTTATGTGTAATTTGTATACATTTGTTTATACGTATTTACTTCTTTTTATGTGTATTTTGTATATATTTTTATAGAAATCTACGTTATTTTGTGTGTATTCGTATATATATTTTGAAACAAATTTACATTGTTTTATATGTTTTTTGTATATCTATTTCAATACAAATTTACCTTATTGTAGTGCATTTTGTATATTTATTTTAATACAAATTCAAATATTTTATGTGTATTTTGGTATATATATTTTAATAAAAAAAATGCGTTTCTTTATGGGTATTTTGCATCTTAATTTACATAAAAATTTACATTATTTTATTAAGATTCTGTGTATTTATTTTGATACTATTTTACATTATTCTATTTGTGTTTTGTATATATATTTTTTTATACATATTTACATAATTTAATGTGTATTTTTTATATATATTTTATACAAATTTAAATATTATTTTATGTGTATTTTGTATATGTTTCAATACAAATCTACCTAATTTTATGTATATTTTATACATGTATTTAAATACAAATTTATTTAATTATATGAGTATTTTGTATATGTTTTCTCCTACAAATTGAGATTATTTAATTAGTTTTTTGTTTATTTATTTTGATACGAATGACATGATTATTTGTGTATTTTGTACATATTTTTTGTATACGTATTTACATTACTTAATGTGTATTGTGTTTATATATTTTTATACAAATTTACGTTATTATATGTGTATTTGTTAAAAATATTTTGAAACAAATTTACTTTATTTTATGTATTTTGTATATATATTTCAATTCAAATTTAGCTTATTTTGTGTGTATTTTGTATATCTATTTTCATACAAATTTAATTACTTCTGTGTATTTTTGTATATAGTTTTATACAAATTTACGTTATTTTATGTGCATTTTGTATATTTATATTTATACAAATACACATTCTCTTATTGGTATTTTGTTTATTTATATTTATACAATTTACATTATTTTATGTGTATACATTTTTGATTCGTATCTACTTAATTTTATTTGTATTTTGTATATATATATTTATAGAAATCTACGTTATTTTATGTGTATTCGTATATATATTTTGAAACAAATTTACATTGTTTTATATGTTTTTTGCATATCTATTTCAATACAAATTTACCTTATTGTATGTGTATTTTGTATATTTATTTTAATTCAAATTCAAATATTTTATGTGTATTTTGGTATATAAAATTTAGAAAAAAATGCGTTATTTTATAGGTATTTTGCATCTTAGTTTTCATACAAATGTACATTTTTTTATTAATATTCTGTGTATATATTTTGATACGATTTTATATTATACTATTTGTGTTTTGTATATATTTTTTTATACATATTTTCATTATTTAATGTGTATTTTTTATATATATTTTATACAAATTAACGTCATTTTAAGTGTATTTGTTTATATAATTTCATTCAAATTTACATTATTTAAGTGTATTTTGTATATGTATTTCAATACAAATTTACCTAATTTTATGTGTATTTTGTATATATATTTTCATACAAATTTAAATTATTTCTGTGTATTTTTGTATATAGTTTTTTACAAGTTTACGTTATTTTATGTGTATTTTGTATATGTATTTTCATACAAATACACATTCTTTTATTGATATTTTATTTATTTTGACACGAATTTACATTATTTAATGTGTATTTTGTATATATATTTGTATACGTATTTACAACATTTCATGTGTATTTTGTATATATATTTCTATAGAAATCTACGTTATTTTAGTTGTATTCGTATATATATTTTGAAACAAATCTACATTATTTTATGTGTATTTTGTATATATATTTCATTATAAATTTGCCTTATTTTAAGTTTATTTTTATATCTATTTTCATTCAAATTCAAATCATTTTATGTGTATATATTTATTTGTATTTACGTTATTTTATGTGTATTTTCTATATATATTTTCATTCAAAATTACATTATTTTATCGGTATTTTGTTCATTTATTTCGATACGAATTTAGATTATTTCATGTGTTTTTTCTATACATATACATATAGAGTAAATTTCTATAAAAATATATACTCAAAATACATATTATTATTAATACATATTATGTAAATAAGTATAAAAATATATATATCAAATACATCTAAAAAAGATGAAAATTCGTATCAAAATAAATAAATAAAGTTCCGATAAAAGAACGTATATTTGTAGGAAATTAAATATACAAAATACACATAAAACTACGAAAATTTGAATAAAAATATATACAAAATTACACAAAATTAATTTCAATTTGTATGATAATAGATACACAAAATACACATATAATTAGTTAAATTTGTATTTAAATACATGTACAAAATTCACATAAAATAATGTAAATTTGTATGAAATGAAAACAAATTCACATAAAATAACGTACATTGGTATAAAATAGACATACAAAATATACATAGAATAATGTAACATCGTATCAAAATAAATACACAGAATATCAATAAAATAATGTAATTTTCTATGAAAATAAAGATGCAAAATACCCATAAAATAAAGCATATTTTTATAAAAATACATATACAAAAATACACATAGAATAGCTAAATTTGTATTAAAATTGATATACAAAATGCACGTACAATAAGGTAAATTTGTATTGAAAAAATATGCAAAATGCACATAAAACAATGTATGTTTGTTTCAAAATATATATACGAATAATCATAAAATAACGTATATTTCTATAGAAATATATATACAAAATACACATGAAATTACGTAAATACGTATAAAAATATATATACACAATACACATTAAATAATGAAAATTCGCATCAAAATAAATAAACAAAATATCAATAAAAGAATGTATATTTGTATGAAAATAGATATACAAAATACACATAAAATATTGTAAATTTGAATAAAACTCTATACAAAAATACACAAAATTATTTTTTTAATTTGTATAAAATATATATACAAAATACACATGAAATTAGGTAAATTTCTATTGAAATACATATACAAAATACACTTAAAATAATGTAAATTTTAATGAAAATATATAAACAAATACACTTAAAATAACGTAAATTTGTATAAAATATATATGCAAGATACACATTAAAAAATGTAAATGTGTATAAAAAATATATATACAAAAAACAAATAGAAATATGTAATATATGTAAATTTATCAAAATAAATATACAAAATGCATATACAATAAATTAAATTTGTATTGAAAATATATTCAAAATACATATAAAACAATGTAAATTTGTATTGAAACAAAATATATTTATATAAATAAATACATATATATATATATATATATATATATATATACAAATATATATATATATATATATATATATATATTTATATATATATATATATATATATATATATCTATATATATATATATATATATATATATATATATATATATATATATATATATATATATATATATATATATATATATATATATATATATATATATATATATATATATATATATATATATATATATATATATATATATATATATATATATATATATATACAAAATACATTTGAAATTATGTAAGTACGTATAAAAATATATATACAAAATACATAGCAAATAATGTAAATGCGTGTCAAAATAAATAAACCAAATATCAGGACAAGTATGTGTATTTGTATGAAAATAGATAATAGATAATAAATTTGTATAAAATATATATGCAAGATACATTAAATAATGTAAATATGTATAAAAAGTATATACAAAACAAATAGAATAATGTAACATCGTATCAAAATAAATACACTGAATATTAATAAAATAATGTAAATTTATGAAAATAAAGATGCAAAATTCCCATAAAATAGCTCATTTCTTATAAAAATATATATACCAAAATACACATAAAATATTTAAATTTGTATTGAAATAAATACACAAAATGCACATACAATAAGGTAAATTTGTATAGAAATAGATATGCAAAATACATATAAAACAATGTAAATTTGTTTCAAAATATATATAAACTAATACAAATAAAATAAAGAATATATATATAAAAATATATAAAAAATACACATAAAATGAAGTAAATACGTATAAAATGTGTACAAAACACATAAAATAATGTAAATTCGTATCAAAATAAATAAACAAAATACCAATAAAAGAATGTGTATTTATAAATATAAATATACAAATACACATAAATAACGTAAATTTATATAAAACTATATACAAAAATACACAAGTAATTAAATTTGTATGAAAATATATACAAAATACACAAAATAAGCTAAATTTGAATTGAAATATATACACAAAATACATGAAATAAAGTAAATTTGTATCAAAATATTTATACAAATACACATATAATATGTAATTTGTATGAAAATATATAACAAAATACATTAAATAATGTAAATACGTATAAAAATATAATCATGTAATTCGTATCAAAATAAATAAACAAAATACCAATAAAATAATATAAATTTGTATGAGTAAACGTGTATGTTGCATATTTTTTCAATACAAATTTACCTTATTATATACGCATTTTGTATATTAATTTTAATACAAATTTAATTATTCGATGTGTATTTTTGTATCTGTATTTTTATAAACATATGCTTTATTTTTTGGGTATTTTGCATCTTTTTTTTTCATACAAATTTACATTATTTTATTGATATTCTGCTCATTCATTTTGATACGAATTGACATTATTCTATGTGTATTTTGTATATATTTTTCATACAAATTTACGTTATTTTATGTATTTGTTTATATATTTTGACACAAATTTACAATATTTTATGGGTATTTTGTATATACATTTCAAAAGAAATTTACATAGTTTTATGTGTATTTTGTATATCTATTTTCATACAAACTCAAATTATTTCTATGTATTTTTGTATATATTTTAATACAAATTTTAGTTATGTTATGTGTATTTTGTAAATTTATTTTAATTCAAATATATATTATTTTATTGGTGTTTTGTTGATTTATATTGATACGAATTTACATTATTTTATATGTACTTTGTATATATATTTTTATACGCTTGTACATTATTTAATATTTATTTTGAATATATATTTTTATACAAATTCATGTTATTTTATGTGTATTTGTATATATATTTTTATATAAACATTATTTTATGTATTTTGTACATATATTTTTTTACAAATCTACCTTATTTTATGTTTATTTTGTATGTGTATTTTGTATATTTATATTTATCCAAATACACATTCTTTTATTGGTATTTTGTTTATTTATTTTAATTCGAATTTACATTATTTTATGTGTATTTTGTATACATTTTTTTATACGTATTTACATAATTTTAAGTGTATTTTGTATATATTTTTATAGAAATCTACGTTTTTTTTTATTTGTATTCGTATATATATTTTGAAACAAATTTACATTTTTTTATATGTATTTTTGCATATCTCTTTCAATACAAATTTACCTTATTGTATGTGCATTTTGTATATTTATTTCAATGCAAATTTAAATATTTTATGTGTATTTTGGTATATATATTTTTATAAGATTACGAAAATTTGAATAAAAATATATACAAAAAACCAAAAAAATAAATTTCAATTTGTATGAAAATAGATATACAAAATACACATATAATTAGTTAAATTTGTATTTAAATACATGTACAAAATACACATAAAATAATGTAAATTTGTATGAAATGAAAACAAATTCACATAAAATTCGCGTCAAAATAAATAAAATAAATATCAATAAGAGAATGTGTATTTGTATGACAATAGATATTCAAAATACACATAAAATAACCTAAATTTGTATCAAACTATATACAAAAATACAAAGCTAAATTTGAATTGAAATATATATACAAAGTACATGAAATAAAGTAGATTTGTATCAAAATATTTATACAAATACTCATATAATAACGTAAATTTGTATGAAAACATATAAACAAAATACACATTAAATAATGTAAATACGTATAAAAAATATGTACAAAATACACATATAATCATGTAATTCGTATCAAAATAAATAAACAAAATACCAATAAAATAATATAAATTTGTATGAGTAAACGTGTATGTTGCTTATTTTTTCAATACAACTTTATCTTATTATATACGCATTTTGTATATTAATTTTAATATATGTGTATTTGAATATATATTTTGATACAAATTTACATTATTTTATGTGTCTTTTGTATATCTATTTCCATACAAATTTCATTATTTTTGTTTATTTTTGTATATAGTTTTATACAATTTTACGTTATTTTATGTGTATTTTGTATATTTATATTTATACAAGTAAACATTCTTTTATTGGCATTTAGTTTATTTATTTTGATACGAATTTACATTATTTTATGTGTATTTTGCATACATTTTCTTATACGTATTTACTTCATTTTATGTGTATTTTGTATATATATTTTTATAGAAATCTACGTTATTTTATGTGTATTCGCATATATATTTTGAAACAAATTTACATTGTTTTATGTGTATTTTGCATATCTATTTCAATACAAATTTACCTTATTGTATGTGCATTTTGTATATTTATTGTAATACAAATTTAAATATTTTACGTGTATTTTGGTATATATATTTTCATAAAAAGTGCGATGTTTAATGGGTATTTTGCATCTTTATTTTCATACAAATTTACATTATTTTATTAATATTCTGTGTATTTATTTTGATACTATTTTACATTATTCTATTTGTGTTTTGTATATATTTTTTTATACATATTTACATTATTTAATGTGTATTTTCTATATATATTTCATACAAATTTACGTTATTTTAAGTGTATTTGTTTATATATTTTCATTCAAATTTACATTATTTTATGTGTATTTTGTATATTTATTTCAATAGAAATTTAACTAGTTTTATGTGTATTTTGTATATATATTTTTATACAAATTTAAATTATTTTTGTGTATTTTTTTAATAGAGTTTTATACAAATTTACAATATTTTATGTGTATTTTGTATATCTATTTTCATACAAATACACATTCTTGTATTGATATTTTGTTTATTTATTTTCATGCGAATTTACATTATTTAATGTGTATTGTGTATATATATTTTTATACGTATTTACGTCATTTCATGTGTATTTTTTATATATATTTCTATAGAATTATACGTTATTTTATGTGTATTCGTATATATATTTTGAAACAAATATACATTGTTTTATGTGCATTTTGTATATTTTTTCAATACAAATTTACCTTATTGTACGTGCATTTTGTATATTAATTTTAATACAAATTTAATTATTCTATGTGTATTCTTGTATATGTATTTAAAAAAAAATGCTTTATTTTATGGGTATTTTGCATCTTTATTTGCATACAAAATTACATTATTTTATTGATATTCTGTGTATTTATTTTGATACGATTTTACATTATTCTATGTATATTTTGTATATCTATTTTATACAAATGTACGTTATTTTATGTGAATTTGTTTTCATTTCATACAAATTTACATTATTTTATGTGTATTTTGTACATGTATTTAAATACAAATTTAACTAATTATATGTGTATTTTGTATATCTATTTTCATACAAATTGAAATAAATCTTTTTGTTTTTTTGTATATATTTTTATTCAAATTTTCGTAATTTTATGTGTATTTTGTATATTTTTTTCCGACAAATATACGTTCTTTTATCGGAATTTTGTTTATTTATTTTGATACGAATTTTCATTTTTTAGGTTTATTTGATATATATATTTTTATACTTATTTACATAATTTTATATGTATTTTGAATATATATTTTCATAGAAATTTACTCTATATGTATATACAAAAAAACACAAAAATAGTTTAAATTTGTATGAAAATAAATATACAAAATACACATAAAATTAGGTAAATTTGTATTGAAATACATATACAAAATACACTTAAAATAATGTAAATTTGAATGAAATTATATAAACAAATACACTTAAAATGACGTTAATTTGTATAAAATATATATAAAAAATACACATTAAATAATGAAAATATGTATAAAAAAATATATACAAAACACAAATAGTATAATATAAAATCGTATCAAAATATATACACAAAATATTAATAAAATAATGTACATTTGTATGAAAACTAAGATGCAAAATACCTATAAAATAACGCATTTTTTATAAAATTATATATACCAAAATACACATAAAATATTTGAATTTCTATTAAAATAAATATACAAAATGCACATACAATAAGGTAAATTTGTATTGAAATAGATATGCAAAAACATATAAAACAATGTAAATTTGTTTCAAAATATATATACGAATACACATAAAATAATGTAGATTTCTTTAAATATATATATATATATATATATATATATATATATATATATATATATATATATATATATATATATATATATATATATATATATATATATATATATATATATATATATATATATATATATATATACAAAATACAAGTAAAATTAAGTAAATACGAATCAAAAATGTATACAAAATACACATAAAATAATGTAAATTCGTATAAATATAAATAAACAAAATACCAATAAGAGAATGGGTATTTGTATAAATATAAATATACAAAATGCAGATAAAATAACGTAAATATGTATAAAACTATATACAAAAATACACAGAAGTAATTAAATTTGCTTGAAAATAGATATACAAAATACACACAAAATAAGCTAAATTTGAATTGAAATATATATACAAAATACTTAAAATAAAGTAAATTCGTTTCAAAATATTTTTAACAAATACACATATAATAACGTAAATTTGTAAAGAAAATATATAAACAAAATACACATTAAGTAATGTAAATACGCATAAAAAAATTATTTACAAAATACACCAATAATCAAGTCATTCGTATCAAAATAAATAAACAAAAAACTAATTAAATAATGTAAATTTGTATGAGAAAACATATACAAAATACACATAAAATAACGTTTTAAGTTTCTATAAAAATATATGTACAAAAATGCTCATAAAATTAGTTTGCATAAAAAAAATATATACAAAACACACATTAGATAATGTAAATGAGTATAAAAATATGTATACAAAATACCTATGAAATAATCTAAATTCGTATCGAGTTAAATTAACAAAATAACAATAAAATAATGTAATTTTGGATGAAAATATATATAGAAAACACACATAAAATAACCTAAATACAAATACAAATATACACTTTAAATTATTTAAAATTGAATGAAATAAATATACAAAATAAACATCAAATAAGGTAAATTTGTAATAAAATATATGTAAGAATACACATAAAATAATATAAATTTGTATGAAAATATATATACATATACACATAAAATCTAGGTTATTTTATG
This sequence comes from Eriocheir sinensis, assembly GCF_024679095.1. NCBI lineage: Eukaryota > Metazoa > Arthropoda > Malacostraca > Decapoda > Varunidae > Eriocheir > Eriocheir sinensis. The sequence goes on along the minus strand of NW_026110962.1, from coordinate 503,109 downwards.
TGTATTTTGTATATCTATTTTCATACAAATACACATTCTTTTCATGATATTTTGTTTATTTATTTTGACACGAATTAACATTATTTAATGTGTATTTTGTATATATATTTTTATACGTATTTACATTATTTCAAGTGTATTTTGTATATATATTTCTATAGAAATCTGCGTTATTTTATGTGTATTCGTATATATATTTTGAAACAAATTTACATTGTTTTATGTGTTTTTTGCATATTTTTTCAATACAAATTTACCTTATTGTATATGCATTTTGTATATTAATTTCAATACAAATTTGATTAATCTATGTGTATTTTTGAATATGTATTTTTATAAAAATATGCTTTATTTTATGGGTATTTTGCATCTTTATTTTCATACAAATTTACATTATTTTATTGATATTCTGTGTATTTATTTTGATATGATTTTACATTATTCTATGTGTATTTTGTATATATATTTTATATAAAATGTATTTGTTTTCATTTCATACAAATCTACATTATTTTATGTGTTTTTTGTACATGTATTTAAATACAAATTTAACTAGTTATATGTGTATTTTGTATATCTATTTTGTATTTATATTTTCATAGAAATTTACTCTATTTTATGAGTATTCGTATATATATTTTGATACAAATTTACATTATTGTTGTGTATTTTGCATATCTATTTCAATACAAATTTACTTTATTGTACGTACATTTTGTATATTTATTTTAATACAAATTTAATTATTTTACATGTATTTTTGTATATATATTTTTATGCAAATATGCGTTATTATATGGATATTTTCCATCTTTATTTTCATACAAATTTACATTATTTTATTGATATTCTCTTTATTTATTTTGATTCGATTTAACATTATTCTATGTGTTTTTTGTATACATTTTTTTTATACATATTTACATTATTTAATGTTCATTTTGTATATATTTTTTTTCCAAATTTACATTATTTTATGTGTATTTGTTTATATATTTTCATACATATTTACATTATTTTAGGTGTTTTTTGTATATATATTTTTCTCCGTATTTCAGTTATTTTATGTGTATTTTGTATATACATTTTCATAAAAAATTTACGTTATTTTATTGTGTGTATAAGTATATATTTTGATACAAATTTTATACAGATTCATGTTATTTAATGTGTATTTGTATATATATTTTCATACAAATTTATATTATTTTATGTGTATTTTTTTAATATATTTCATTACAAATTTACCTTATTTTATGTTTATTTTGTATATTTATTTCATTCAATTTTAAATTATTTTATGTGTAGAAGATGTATTTGTATTTAGGTTATTTTATGTGTATTTTGTATATATATTTTCATCTAAAATTACTTTATTTTATTGGTATTTCTTAATTTAATTCGATACGAATTTAGATTATTTCATAGGTATTTTGTATACATATTTTTATACTCATTTACATTATCTGATGTGTGTTTTGTATATATAGTTTTATGCAAATTTATCTAATGTTCATTTTTGTACATATATTTTTATAGAAATTTGCGTTATTTTATGTATATAGTTTAATATAAATTTACGTTATTTTATGTGCATTTTGTATATTTATATTTATACAAATACACATTCTTTTATTGGTATATTGTTTTTTTACATTTATACGAATTTACATTATTTTATGTGTATTTTGTATATATTTTTTTTATACGTATTTACTTAATTTTATGTGTATTTTGTATATGTATTTTTATAGAAATCTACGTTATTTTATGTGTATTCGTATATATATTTTGAAACAAATTTACATTATTTTATATGTATTTTCCATATCTATTTCAATACAAATTTACCTTATTGTATGTGCATTTTGTATATTTATTTTAATACAAGTTCAAATATTTAAGTGTATTTTGGTATCAATAATTTAAAAAAAAATCCGTTATTTTATAGGTATTTTGCATCTTAATTTTCATTTTATATGTACTTTGTATATATATTTTTATACGCTCTTACATTATTTAATATTTATTTTGAATATATATTTTTATACAAATTCATGGTATTTTATGTGTATTTGTATATATATTTTCATATAAATTTACATTATTGTATGTGTATTTTGTACATATATTTTGTTACAAATCTACCTTATTTTATGTTTATTTTGTATGTGTATTTAGTATATTTATATTTATCCAAATACACATTCTTTTATTGGTATTTTGTTTATTTATTTTAATTCGAATTTACATTATTTTATGTGTATTTTGAATACATTTTTTTATACGTATTTACTTAATTTTATGTGTATTTTGTATATATATTTTTATAGAAATCTACGTTTTTTTATTTGTATTCGTATATATATTTTGAATCAAATTTACATTGTTTTATATGTATTTTTGCATATCTCTTTCAATACGAATTTACCTTATTGTTTGTGCATTTTGTATATTTATTTCAATGCAAATTTAAATATTTTATGTGTATTTTGTTATATATATTTTTATAATAAATGCGCTATTTTATGGGAATTTTGCATCTTTATTTTCATACAAATTTACATTATTTTATTAATATTCGGTGTATTTATTTTGATACGATGTTACATTATTCTATTTGTTTTTTGTAAATACTTTTTTATACATATTTACATTATTTAATGTGTATCTTGCATATATATTTTATACAAATTTATTATGTATTATCTATTTTCATACAAATACACATTCTTTTCATGATATTTTGTTTATTTATTTTGACACGAATTTACATTATTTGATATGAATTTTGTATATATATTTTTATACGTATTTACATAATTTCATATGTATTTTGTATATATATTTCTATAGAAATCTACTTTATTTTATATGTATTCGTATATATATTTTGAAACAAATTTACATTGTTTAATATGTATTTTTGAATATCTCTTTCAATACAAATTTACCTTACTGTATATGCATTTTGTATATTTATTTCAATACAAATTTAAATATTTTATGTGTCTTTTGGTAAATATATTTTTATAAAAAAAGCAATAATTTTTGGGAATTTTGTATCTTTATTTTCATACAAATTTACAATATTTTATTGATATTCTGTGTATTTATTTTGATACGATTTTACATTATTCTATTTGTTTTTTGTATATATATTTTTTATACACATTCACATTATTTAATGTGTATCTTGCATATATATTTTATACAAATCTACGTTATTATAAGTGTATTTGTTTATATATTTTCATTCAAATTTACATTATTTGATGTGTATTTTGTATATTTATTTCAATACAAATTTACCTGATTTTATGTGTATTTTGTATATTTCTTTTCAAACAAATTTAAATTATTTTTGTGTATTTTTGTATATAGTTTTATACAAATTTAGGTTATTTTATGTACGCATTTACATTATTTAGTGTGTGTTTTGTATATATATTTTTTTGCAAATTTACTTTATTTTATGTGCATTTTTGTACATATATTTTTTAGAAATTTGCGTTATTTGTATATGTTTTCTCATACAAATTTACATTATTTTATTGATATTTTGTTTATTTATTTTGATACGAATTACATGATTATATGTGTATTTTGTACATATTTTTTATACGTATTTACATTACTTAATGTGTATTTTGTTTATATATTTTTAAACAAATCTACGTTATTATATGTATTTGAATAAATATTTTGATACAGATTTACATTATTTTATGTATTTTGTATGTACATTTCAATTCAAATTTAGCTTATTTTAGCTGTATTTTGTGTATATATTTTCAAACAAATTTAATTACTTCTGTGTATTTTTGTATATAGTTTTATACAAATTTACGATATTTTATGTGTATTTTGTATATATATATATATATATATATATATATATATATATATATATATATATATATATATATATATATATATATATATATATATATATATATATATATATTTTTTTTTTACAAATACACATTTTTTATACGTATTTACTTAATTTTATGTGTATTTGTATATATATTTTATAGAAATCTACGTTTTTTATTTGTATTCGTATATATATTTAGAAACAAATTTACATTGTTTTATATGTATATTGTCCTATCTCTTTCAATACACATTTACCTTATTGTATGTGCATTTTGTATATTTATTTCAATACAAATTTAAATATTTTATGTGTATTTTGGTATATATATTTTTATAAGAAATGCGCTATTTTATGGGAATTTTGCATCTTTATTTTCGTACAAATTTACATTATTTTATTAATATTCGGTGTATTTATTTTGAAACGAATTTACATTATTCTATTTGTTTTTTTGTATATACTTTTTTATACATATTTACATTATTTAATGAGTATCTTGCATATATATTTTATACAAATTTATTATCTATTATCTATTTTTATACAAATACACATTCTTTTCATGATATTTTGTTTATTTATTTTGACACGAATTTACATTATTTGATATGTATTTTGTATATATATTTTTATACGTATTTACATAATTTTATATGTATTTTGTATATATATTTCTATAGAAATCTACTTTATTTTATGTGTATTCGTATATATATTTTGAAACAAATTTACGTTGTTTTATATGTATTTTTGAATATCTCTTTTAATACAAATTTACCTTACTGTATATACATTTTGTATATTTATTTCAATACAAATCTAAATTTTTTATGTGTATTTTGGTATATATATTTTTATAAAAAATGCGATAATTTTTGGGAATTTTGCATCTTTATTTTCATACAAATTTGCATTATTTTATTGATATTCTGTGTATTTATTTTGATACGATTTTACATTATTCTATTTGTTTTTTGTATATATATTCTTATACACATTTACATTATTTAATGTGTATCTTGCATATATATTTTATACAAATTTACGTTATTTTAAGTGTATTTGTTTTTATATTTTCATTCAAATTTACATTTATTTTAATTCGAAATTACATTATTTTATGTGTATTTTGTATACATTTTTTTATACCTATTTACTTAATTATATGTGTATTTTGTATATATATTTTTATAGAAATCTACGTTTTTTTATTTGTATTCGTATATATATTTTGAAACAAATTTACATTGTTTTATATGTATTTTTGTATATCTCTTTCAGTACAAATTTACATTATTGTATGTGCATTTTGTATATTTATTTCAATGCAAATTTATATATTTTATGTGTATTTTGGTATATATATTTTTATAAGAAATGCGCTATGTTATGGGAATTTTGCATCTTTATTTTCATACAAATTTACATTATTTTATTGATATTCTGTGTATTTATTTTGATACGATTTTACATTATTCTATTTGTTTTTTGTATATATATTTTTTATACATATTTACATTATTTAATGTGTATCTTGCATATATATTTTATACAAATTTACGTTATTTTAAGTGTATTTGTTTATATATTTTCATTCAAATTTACTTTATTTGATGTGTATTTTGTATATGTATTTCAATACAAATTTACCTAATTTTATGTGTATTTTGTATATTTCTTTTCAAACAAATTTAAATTATTTTTGTGTATTTTTGTATATAGTTTTATACAAATTTAGGTTATTTTATGTACGCATCTACATTATTTAGTGTGTGTTTTGTATATATATTTTTTTGCAAATTTTCTTTATTTTATGTGAATTTTTCTACATATATTTTTATAGAAATTTGCGTTATTTGTATATGTTTTCTCATACAAATTTACAGTATTTTATTGCTATTTATTTTATTTATTTTGATACGAATTACATGATTATATGTGTATTTTGTACATATTTTTTACACGTATTTACATTACTTAATGTGTATTTTGTTTATATATTTTTAAACAAATCTACGTTATTATATGTATTTGTATAAATATTTTGATATAGATTTACATTATTTTATGTATTTTGTATGTACATTTTAATTCAAATTTAGCTTATTTTATCTGTATTTTGTATATATATTTTCATACAAATTTAATTACTTCTGTGTATTTTTGTATATAGTTTTATACAAATTTACGATATTTTATGTGTATTTTGTATATTTATATTTTTACAAATACACATTCTTTTACTGGTATTTTGTTTATTTATTTTGATACGATTTTTATGTGTTTATTGTATTCATTTTTTTATACGTATTTACTCCATTTTATGTGTATTTTGTATATATTTTTATAGAAATCTACGTTATTTTATGTGTATTCGTATATATATTTTGAAATAAATTTACATTGTTTGATATGTATTTTGCATATCTATTTCAATACAAATTTGCAAATTTACTTTATTTTATGTGCATTTTTGTACATATATTTTTTTAGAAATTTGCGTTATTTTATGTGTATTTGTATATGTTTTCTCATACAAATTTACATTATTTTATTGCTATTTTGTTTATTTATTTTGATACAAATGAAAATAGATATACAAAATATACATAAAATAAACTAAATTTGTATTGAAATATATATACAAAATACATAAAATAATGTAAATTTGTATCAAAATATTTTAACAGATGCACATAAAATAACGTAAATTTGTTTTAAAATATACAAAATACACATTAAATAATGTAAATATGTATAAAAATATATATAGAAACATAAAATAAGGTAGATTTGTAATAAAATATATGTACAAAGTACACATACAATAATGTAAATTTATATGAAAATATATATACAAATACACATAAAATACCATGAATTTGTATAAAAATATATATTCAAAATAAATATTAAATAATGTAAGAGCGTATAAAAATATATATACAAAGTACATATAAAATGAAAATAAAGATACAAAATACCTATAAAATAACGCATTTTTTTTTAAACTATTGATACCAAAATACATATAAAATATTTGAACTTGTATTAAAATAAATATACAAAATGCACATACAATAAGATAAATTTGTATTGAAAGAGATATGCAAAAATTCATATAAAACAAAGTACATTTGTTTCAAAATATATATACGAATACACATAAAATAACGTAGATTTCTATAAAAATATATATACAAAATACACATAAAATTAGGTAAATACGTATAAAAAAATGTAAACAAAATTCACATAAAATAATATAAATTCGAAACAAAATAAATAAAGAAAATACCAATAAAAGAATGTGTATTTGTATAAATATAAATGTACAAAATACACATACAAAATAAACATAAAATATGGTAAATTTGTAATGAAATATATGTACAAAATACACATAAAATAATGTAAATTTATATGAAAATATATATACAAATACACATAAAATACCATGAATTTGTATAAAATTATATATCCAAAATAAATATTATATAATGTAAATGCGTATAAAAATATATATAAAAAGTACATATAAAATAATGTAAACTCGTATCAATATAAATCAACAAAATACCAATAAAATAATATATATTTTAATGAAAATAGATTTACAAAATACACATAACATAACTAAAATTTGTATTGAAATATATACAAAAATACATAAAAATAATTTGAGTTTGTATGAAAATAGATATTCAAAATACACATAAAACTAGGTAAATTTCTTTTGAAATATATATACAAAATACCCATAATATATTGTAAATTTGTGTCAGAATATATAAACAAATACACATAAAATAACGTAAATTTGTTTGAAAAATATATACAAAATACACATTGAATAATGTCAAATCGAATCAAAATGAATGAGCAGAATATCAATAAAATAACGTAAATTTGTATGAAAATAAACATGCAAAATACCCATAAAATAAAGCATATTTCTATAAAAATACATATACAAAAATACATAGACAATAATTAAATTTGAATTAAAATTAATATACAAAATGCATATACAATAAGGTAAATTTGTATTGAAAAAATATGGAAAATACACATAAAAGTGTAAATTTGTTTTAAAATGTATATACGAATACATATAATATAACGTAGATTTCTATATAAATATATATACAAAATACACATGAAATGATGTAAATACGTATAAAAATATATATACAAAATACACATTTAATAATTTAAATTATCGTCAAAATAAATAAACAAAATATCAATAAAAGAATGTGTATTTGTATGAAAATAGATATACAAAATACTCATAAAATAACCTAAGTTTGTATAAAACTATATACAAAAATACACAAAAATAATTTAAATTTGTATGAAAATAAATATACAAAATACACATAAAATTATTTTGTATATCTATTTTATACAAATGTACGTTATTTTATGTGAATTTGTTTTCATTTCATACAAATTTACATTATTTTATGTGTATTTTGTACATGTATTTAAATACAAATTTAACTAATTACATATTTTTATAAAAATACATATACAAAAATACACATAGATTAATCAAATTTGTATTAAAATTAATATATAAAATGCACATACAATAAGGTAAATTTGTATTGAAAAAATATGCAAAATACACATAAAACAATGTAAGTTTGTTTCAAAATATATATTCGAATACCTATAAAAAACGCAGATTTCTATAGAAATATATATACAAAATACACTTGAAATAATGTAAATACGTATAAAAATATATATACAAAATACACATTATATAATGTTAATTCGTGACAAAATAAATAAACAAAATATCAATAAAAGAATGTGTATTTGTATGAAAATAGATATACAAAATACACATAAAATAACCTAAATTTGTATAAAACTATATACAAAAATACACAAAAATAATTTAAACTTGTATCAAAATAAATATACAAAAAACATATAAAAATAGGTAAATTTGTATTGAAATACATATACAAAATACACATAAAATAATGTAAATTTGAATGAAAATATATAAACATATAGACTTAAAATAACGTAAATTTGTATCAAATATATATACAAAAAAAACATTAAATAATGTAAATATGTATAAAAAAAGATATACAAAACACAAATAAAATAATGTAAAATCGTATCAAAATAAATACAGAAAAAATGTAAATTTGTATGAAAATTAAGATGCAAAATACCCATAAAATAACGCATTTTTTATAAAAATATATATACGAAAAAACATAAAATATTTGATTTTGTATTAAAATAAATAGATATACAAAATACACATAAAATAAGCTAAATTTGAATTGAAATATATATACAAAATACATAAAATAATGTAAATTTGTATCAAAATACCTATACAAATACACATATAATAACGTAAATTTGTATAAAAATATATAAACAAAATACACATTAAATTTTTTTTTTTTTTTTTTTTTACAGCAAAGGAGACAGTTCAAGGGCACACAAAAAGCAAACATTAATGAAAAAAAAAGCCCGCTACTCACTGCTCCTAAAAAGAATCCAAAGAGGTGGCCGAAAGATAGGTCAGTTCTGGGAGGAGAGGTGTCCTGATACCCTCCTCTTGAAAGAGTTTATGTCGTAGGCAGGAGGAAATACAGATGAAGGAAGATTGTTCCAGAGTTTACCAGCGTGAGGGATGAAAGAGTGAAAATGCTGGTTAACTCTTGCATAAGGGGTTTGGACAGTATAGGGATGAGCATGAGTAGAAAGTCGAGTGCAGGGGCCGGGAGGGGGGAGGCATGCAGTTAGCAAGTTCAGAAGAGCAGTCAGCGTGGAAATATCGATAGAAGATAGAAAGAGAGGCAACATTGCGGCGGAATTTAAGAGGTAGAAGACTATCAGTATGAGGAGGAGAGCTGATGAGACGAAGAGCCTTAGCCTCCACTCTGTCCAGAAGAGCTGTGTGAGTGGAGCCCCCCCACACATGAGATGCATACTCCATACGTGGGCGGACAAGGCCCCTGTATATGGACAGCAACTGTGCAGGGGAGAAGAACTGGCGGAGACGGTACAAAACGCCCAGCCTCGAGGAAGCTGATTTAGTAGGAGATGAGATATGAAGTTTCCAGTTGAGATTTTGAGTTAAGGATAGACCGAGAATGTTTAGTGTTGAGGAAGGTGATAGCTGGGTGTTGTCAAAGAATAGGGGATAGTTGTTTGGAAGATTGTGTCGAGTGGATAGGTGGAGAAACTGTGTTTTTGAGGCGTTGAAGGACACCAGGTTCTTCTTGCCCCAATCGGAAATAATAGTAAGGTCTGAGGCTAAGCGTTCTGCAGTCTCCAGCCTTGAGTCGTTAAGTTCCTGAAGGGTGGGTCTTCTATTAAAAGAAGTTGAATAATGCAGAGTGGAATCATCGGCGTAGGAATGGATAGGACAGTTCGTTTTGGAAAGAAGATCATCAATGAACAACAGAAAAAGAGTGGGAGATAGGACAGAACCCTGTGGGACACCACTGTTAATAGATTTAGGAGAAGAACAGTGACCGTCTACCGCGGCAGAAATAGAACGGTCAGAAAGGAAACTGGAGATAAAGGTACAGAGAGAAGGATAGAAACCGTAGGAGGGTAGTTTTGAAAGCAAAGATTTGTGCCAGACCCTATCAAAAGCTTTTGATATGTCCAGCGCAATAGCAAAAGTTTCACCGAAACGGCTAAGAGAGGATGACCAAGAGTCAGTTAAGAAGGCTAGGAGATCACCAGTAGAACGCCCTTGCGGAACCCATACTGGCGATCAGATAGAAGGTCAGAAGTGGAAAGGTGCTTATGAATCTTCCGGTTAAGGATTGATTCAAAAGCTTTAGATAGACAAGAAAGTAAAGCAATAGGACGGTAGTTTGAGGGATTGGAGCGGTCACCCTTCTTAGGTACAGGCTGTATGAAGGCATACTTCCAGCAAGAAGGAAAGGTAGATGTTGACAGGCAGAGGCGAAAGAGTTTGACCAGGCAGGGTGACAGCACGGAGGCACAGTTTTTAAGGACAATAGGAGGCACTCCATCAGGTCCATAAGCCTTCTGAGGATTGAGGCCAGAGAGGGCATAGAAAACATCATTTTGAAGAATCTATATAACAGGCATAAAGGAGTCAGAGGGGGGATGAGTAGGAGGAATATGCCCAGAATCGTCCAGAGTGGAGTTTTTAGAAAAAGTTTGAGAGAAGAGTTCAGCCTTAGAGATAGATGAGACGGCAGTGTTGCCGTCAGGACTGAGGAGGAGGAAAGATGAAGAAGTGAAGTTGGTGGAGATGTTTTTGGCTAGATGCCAGAAGTCACGGGAAGAGTTAGAGAAAGCAGGGTTTTGACATTTTCTATTAATGAAAGAATTTTTGGTTAGTCGGAGAATAGATTTGGCACGATTTCGGGCAGAAATGTAAAGTTCATAATTAGCATTAGTTTGAAGGCTCTGGTACCTTTTGCGAGCTACCTCTCTATCATTGACAGCACGAGAACAAGCGTGATTAAACCAAGGCTTTTTTGCGTGAGGAGTAGAGAAAGAACGAGGAATGTATGCCTCCATTCCAGAGACAATCACCTCTGTGATGCGCTGAGCACACACAGAGGGATCTCTATCCTGGAAGCAATAATCATTCCACGGGAATGGAAAAGTACATCCTCAGGTTGTCCCACCGAGCTGAAGCAAAATGCCAGAAGCATCGCCTCTTCGGTGGGTCCAGAGGGTGTACAGGAGCGATAGGACAGGATGCAGAAATTAGATTGTGATCGGAGGAGCCCAACGGAGAGAACAGTTTGACAGAATAAGCAGAAGGGTTTGAGGTAAGGAAGAGGTCTAGAATGTTGGGCCGATCTCCAAGACGGTCGGGAATACGTGTAGGGTGCTGGACCAAATGCTCTAGGTCGTTGAGGATAGCAAAGTTGTAGGCTTGTTCACCAGGATGGTCAGTGAAAGAGGATGAAAGCCAAAGCTGGTGGTGAACATTGAAATCTCCTAGGATGGAGATTTCAGCGAAGGGAGAGTGGGTCAAGATGTGCTCCACTTTAGAATTCAAATAGTCAAAGAATTTTACATAGTTGGTAGAGTTAGGTGAGAGATAAACAGCACAGATGTATTTAGTAATAGAATGACAGTGAAGTCTTAACCAGATGGTGGAAAATTCAGAAGAGTCAAGGTCGTGGGCACGAGAGCAAGTGATGTCGTTGCGCACGTAGGCGCAACATCCAGCTTTGGATTGAAATTTAGGATAGAGATAGTAGGAGGGAACAGAGTAGAGATTGCTGTCAGTAGCCTCAGAAACCTGAGTTTCGGTAAGGAAGAGAAGGTGAGGTTTAGAGGAGGAGAGATGATGTTCCACAGAATGAAAATTAGAGCGAAGACCGCGAATGTTGCAGAAATTGAGAAGAAAGAGGTTCGAGGAGTTATCAAGACACCTCTCGGGTCGGCAGCCAGAAGGGGAGTCCTCCCTGGGGGAATTTGTGGTCCCCCCCCCAGTCGGGGACACCGAGGCTTGGTGTATGCGCGCCATTTTGAAATTTTGATTTTGGGAAAAGGTGTATATGTTGTGTGAATGTAGTGTGGTGTAGATAAAGAGAGGATCTGTCTTTAGAGAGCATGCTGAACTACTCTGTAATTTAATGTAAATACGTATAAAAAACATGTAAAAAATACACAAATAATCATGTAATTCGTATCAAAATAAATAGACAAAATACCAATAAAATAATGTAAATTTCTATGAGAAAACATGTACAAAATACATATAAATAACGCAAATATCAATAAAAATATATATAATATGATATATTTTTATACATATTTAAAATATTTAATGTATATTTTGTATATATATATATATATTTTATCCAAATTTACGTGATTTTATATGTATTTATTTATATATTTTCATACAAATTTACATTATTTTATGTGAGTTTTGTATATGTATTTCAATACAAATTTGCCTAACTTTATGTGTATTTTGCATATCTATTTTCAAACAAATTTAAATTATTTTTGTGTATTTTTGTAATATTTTTTTACAAATTTTAGTTATTTTATTTGATTTTTGTATATATATTTTCCTACAAATATACATTCTTTTATTGGAATTTTGTGTATTTAATTTTTTTACGAATTTACATTATTATATATGTATATTGTATATATATTTTTCTACGTATTTAAACTATTTTATGTGCATTTTATATATACATTTTCATAAAAAATTACGTTATTTTATTGTGTGTATTCGTATATATTTTGAAACAAATTTTATACAAATTCATGTTATTTTATGTGTATTTGTATATATATTTTCATACAAATTTATATTATTTTATGTGTATTCTTACATATATTTTATTGCAAATTTACCTTATTTTATGTTTATTTTGTATATTTATTTCATTCAATTTTAAATTATTTAATGTGTATATTTGTATTTGTATTTAGGTTATTTTATGTGTGTTTTCTATATATATTTTCATCCAAAATTACATTATTTTATTGTTATTTTCTTAATTTAACTCAATACGAGTTTAGATTATTTCATAGGTATTTTGTATACATATTTTTATACTCATTTACATTATCTAATGTGTGTTTTGTATATATTTTTTTATGCAAACTAATTTTATGTGCATTTTTGTACATATATTTTTATAGAAACTTAAAACGATATTTTATGTGTATTTTGTATATATTTTCTCATACAAATTTACATTATTTAATTAGTTTTTTGTTTATTTATTTTGATACGAATGACTTGATTATTTGTGTATTTGTATATGTTTTTTCATACAAATTTATATTATTTCATTGGTATTTTGTTTATTTATTTTGATACGAATTACATGATTATATGTGTATTTTGTACATATTTTTTATACGTATTTACATTATTTAATGTGTATTTTCTTAATATATTTTCATACAAATCTACCTTATTATATGTGTATTTGTATAAATATTTTGATACAAATTTACTTTATTTTATGTATTTTGTATATATATATTTCAATTCAAATTTAGCTTATTTTGTGTGTATTTTGTATATCTATTTTTATACAAATTTAATTACTTTTGTGTATTTTTGTATATAGTTTTATACAAATTTACGTTATTTTATGTGTATTTTGTATATTTATATTTATACAAATACACATTCTTTTTTTGGTATTTTGTTTATTTATTTTGATACGAATTTACATTATTTTATGTGTAATTTGTATACATTTTTTTATACGTATTTACTTCATTTTTATGTGTATTTTGTATATATATTTTTATACAAATCTACGTTATTTTATATGTATTCGTATATATATTTTGAAAGAAATTTATCATATGTGTATTTGTATAAATATCTTGATTCAAATTTACTTTATTTCATGTATTTTGTATATGTATTTCAATTCAAATTTAGCTTATTTTATCTGTATTTTGTATATCTATTTTCATACGAATTTAATTACTTCTGTGTATTTTTGTATATAGTTTTATACAAATTTACGTTATTTTATGTGTATTTTGTATATTTATATTTATACAAATACATATTCTTTTTTTGGTATTTTGTTTATTTATTTTGATACGAGTTTACATTATTTTATGTGTAATTTGTATACATTTTTTATACGTATTTACTTCATTTATTCATTTATTTATTTGTATATATTTTTTTATAGAAATCTACGTTATTTTGTGTATTCGTATATATATTTTGAAACAAATTTACATTGTTTTATATGTATTTTGCATATCTATTTCAATACAGATTTACCTTATTGTATGTGTATTTTGTATATTTATTTTAATACAAACTAATTTTTTTATGTGTATTTTTGTAAATATATTTTTATAAAAAAATGAGTTATTTTATGGGTATTTTGCATCTTTATTTTCATACAAATTTACATTATTTTATTAACATTGTGTATTTTTTTTGATACGATTTTACATTATTCTATTTGTGTTTTGTATATATATTTTTTATACATATTTACATTATTCAATGATTATTTTGTATATATATTTTATACAAATTTACGTTAATTTAAGTGTATTTGTTTATATATTTTCATTCAAATTTACATTATTTTATGTGTATTTTGTATATGTATTTCAATACAAATTTACCTAATTTTATGTGTATTTTGTATATTTTCTCATACAATTTGACATTATTTAATTAGTTTTTTGTTTATTTATTTTGATACGAATGACATGATTATTTGTGTATTTTGTACATATTTTTTGTATACGTATTTACATTTCTTAATGTGTATTTTCTTTATATATTTTTATACAAATTTACGTTATTATATGTGTATTTGTTAAAAATATTTTGAAACAAATTTACTTTATTTTATGTATTTTGTATATATATTTCAATTCAAATTTAGCTTATTTTGTGTGTATTTTGTATATCTATTTTCATACAAATTTAATTACTTCTGTGTATTTTTATATATAGTTTTATACAAATTTACGTTATTTTATGTGCATTTTGTATATTTATATTTATACAAATACACATTCTTTTATTGGTATTTTGTTTATTTATATTTATACGAATTTACATTATTTTATGTGTATTTTGTGTACTTTTTCTATTCGTATTTACCTAATTTTATGTGTATTTAGTATATATATTTTTATAGAAATCTTCGTGATTATATGTGTAATCGTATATATATTTTGAAACAAATTTACATTGTTTTATATGTATTTTGCATATCTATTTCAATACAAATTTACCTTATTGTATGTGCATTTTGTATATTTATTTTAATACAAATTCAAATATTTTGTGTATTTTGGTAAATATAATTTTAAAAAAAATGCGTTATTTTATAGGTATTTTGCATCTTAGTTTTCATACAAATTTACATTATTTTATTAATATTCTGTGTATATATTTTGATACGATTTTATATTATACTATATGTGTTGTTTGTATACTTTTTTATGCATATTTTCATTATTTAATTTGTATTTTTTATATATATTTTATACATATTTACGTTATTTTAAGTGTATTTCTTTATATAATTTCATTCAAATTTACATTATTTTAAATGTATTTTGTATATGTATTTCAATACAAATTTACCTAATTTTACGTGTATTTTGTATATTTATTTTCATACAAATATAAATTATTTTTGTGTTTTTTTGTATAGTTTTATACAAATTTAGGTTATTTAATGTGTATTTTCTATATCTAGTTTCATACAAATACACATTCTTTTATTGATATTTTGTTTATTTATTTTGACGTGAGTTTACATTATTTAATGGCTTCCTACAAATGAATACACCATTTATTATTATTATTATTATTTTATTGCTATTTTGTTTATTTATTTTGATACGAATTACATGATTATATGTGTATTTTGTACATATTTTTTATACGTGTTTACATTATTTAATGTGTATTTTGTTTATATATTTTTAAACAAATTAACGTTATTAAATGTGTATTTGTGTAAATATTTTGATACAAATTTACATTATTTTATCTATTTTGTATATACATTTCAATTCAAATTTAGCTTATTTTATTTTTATTTTGTATATATTTTTTCATACAAATTTAATTACTTCTGTGTATTTTTGTATATAGTTTAATACAAATTTACGTTATTTTATGTGTATTTTGTATATTTATATTTATACAAATACACATTCTTTTATTGGTAATTTGTTTATATATTTTGATACGAATTTACATTATTTTATGTGTATTTTGTATACATTTGTTTATACGTATTTACTTCTTGTTATGTGTATTTTGTATATATTTTTATAGAAATCTACGTTATTTTGTGTGTATTCGTATATATATTTTGAAACAAATTTACATTGTTTTATATGTATTTTGCATATCTATTTCAATACAAGTTTACCTTATTGTATGTGCATTTTGTATATTTATTTTAATACAAATTCAAATATTTTATGTGTATTTTGGTATATATATTTAAAAAAAAAATGCGTTTCTTTATGGGTATTTTGCATCTTAATTTACATACAAATTTACATTATTTTATTAAGATTCTGTGTATTTATTTTGATACTATTTTACATTATTCTATTTGTGTTTTGTATATATATATTTTTTTATACATATATATATAATTTAATGTGTATTTTTTAAATATATTTTATACAAATTTACGTAATTTTAGGTGTATTTTTTATATATTTTTATTCAAATTTAAATATTATTTTATGTGTATTTTGTATATGTATTTCAATACAAATCTACCTAATTTTATGTATATTTTGTACATGTATTTAAATACAAATTTATTTAATTATATGAGTATTTTGTATATCTATTTTCATACAAATTGAAATTAATTTTATGTATTTTTGTATAGATTTTTATACAAATATATTTTGTATATTTTTTTTCCTACATATATACGTTCTTTTATCGTAGTTTTGTTTATTTATTTTTATACGAATTTACATTATTCTAGGTGTATTTGATATGTATATTTTTATACTTATTTATATCATTTTATTTGTGTTTTGAATATATATTTTCATAGAAATTTACTCTATTTTATGGGTATTCGTATATATATTTTGATACAAATTTACATTATTTATGTTTATTTTGCATATCTATTCCAAATTTACCATATTGTATGTGTATTTTGTATATTTATTTTAATACAAATTTGATTATTTTATGTGTATTTTTGTAAAAATAAGCGTTATTATTTGGGTATTTTGCATCTTTATTTTCATACAAATTTACATTATTTTATTGATATTCTGTTTATTTATTTTGATACGATTTTACATTATTCTATGTGTATTTTGTATATATATTTTTTATAAACATTTACATTATTTAATGTATATTTTGTATATATATTTTATATAAATTTACGCTATTTTATGTGTATTTGTTTATATATTTTCATACAAATTTACTATATTTTATGTGTAATTTGTATATGTATTTCAATACAGATTTGCCTAATTTTATGTGTATTTTGCATATCTATTTTCAAACAAATTTAAATCATTTTTATGTATTTTTTATATATTTTTATATAAATTTTAGTTATTTTATTTGTATTTTGTATTTATATTTTCTTACAAATATACATTCTTTTAGTGGAATTTTGTTCATTTATTTTCATAAGAATTTACATAATTTTATGTGTATTTTGTATATATATTTTTCTACGTATTTACATTATTTTATGTGTATTTTTTATATATATTTTCATAAAAATTTACGTTATTTTATTGTGTGTATTCGTATATGTTTTGATACAAATTTACATTATTTTATGTTTATTTTGTATATCTATTTCAATATAGATTTACCTTATTGTATGTGTATTTTGTATATTTATTTTAATACAAATTTAATTATTTTATGTGTACTTTGTATACATTTTCTTATACGTATTTACTTCATTTAATGTGTATTTTGTATATATATTTTTATAGTAATCTACGTTATTTTATGTGTATTGGTATATATATTTTGAAGCAAATTTACATTGTTTTATATGTATTTAGCATATCTATTTCAATATAAATCTACCTTATTGTATGTGCATTTTATATATTTATTGTAATACAAATTTAAATATTTTATTATTTTGGTATATATATTTTAATAAAAAGAGTTTTATATAAATGTAAAATATTATATGTGTATTTTGTATATCTATTTTCATACAAATACACATTTTTTATTGATATTTTGTTTATTTATTTTGACGCGAATTCACATTATTTAATGTGTATTGTGTATATATATGTTTATACGTATTTACGTCATTTCATGTGTATTTTGTATATATATTTCTATAGAAATATATGTTATTTTATGTGTATTCGTATATATATTTTGAAACATATATACATTGTTTTATGTGCATTTTGCATATTTTTTCAATATAAATTTACCTTATTGTACGTGCATTTTGTATATTAATTTTAATACAAATTTAATTATTCTATGTGTATTTTTGTATATGTATTTTCATAAAAAAATGTTTTATTTTATGGGTATTTTGCATCTTTATTTTCATACAAATTTACCTTAATTTATTGATATTCTGTGTATTTATTTTGATACGATTTTACATTATTCTATGTATATTTTGTATATATATTTCATACAAATGAACGTTATTTTATGTGAATTTGTTTTCATTTCATACAAATTTACATTATTTTATGTGTATTTTGTACAAGTATTTAAATACAAATTTAACTAATTATATGTGTATTATGTATATCTATTTTCATACAAACTGAAATTAATTCTGTGTATTTTAGTATATATTTTTATTCAAATTTTCGTAATTTTATGTGAATTTTGTAGATTTATTTTCCTACAAATATACGTTCTTTTATCGGAATTTTGTTTATTTATTTTGATACGAATTTTCATTATTTAAGGTGTATTTGATAGATATATTTTTATACTTATTTACATAATTTTATATGTATTTTGAATATATATTTTCATAGAAATTTACTCTATTTTATGTGTATTCGTATATATATTTTGATACAAATTTACATTATTTATGTGTATTTCGCATATCTATTTCAATACAAATTTTCTTTATTGTATGTGCCTTTTGTATATTTATTTTGATGCAAATTTAATTATTTTATGTGTATTTTTTGTATATATATTTTTAAACAAATATGCGGTATTATATGGGTATTTTGCATCTTTATTTTCATACAAATTTACCTTATTTTATTGATTGTCTGTTTATTTATTTTGATACGATTTTACGTTATTCTGTGTATTTTGTATATATATTTTTAGACATATTTACATTATTTAATGTATATTTTGTACATATATTTTATGGAAATTTACTTTATCTTATGTGTATTTCTTTATATATTTTCATACAAATTTACATTATTTTATGTGTATTTTGTATATGTATTTCAATAAAAATTTGCCTAATTTCATTTGTATTATGCATATCTATTTTCAAAGAAATTTAAATTATTTTTGTGTATTTTTGTATTATTTTTATGCAATTTTTTTTTATTTGTATTTTTTATATATATATATATATATATATATATATATATATATATATATATATATATATATATATATATATATATATATATATATATATATATATATATATATATATATATATATATATATATATATATATATATATATATACATACATATATACATTCTTTTAGAGGAAATTTTGTTTATTTATTTTGAAACGAATTTACATTATTTTATGTGTATTTTGTATATATATTTTTCTATGTATTTACATTATTTTATGTGTATTTTGTATATATATTTTCATAAAAATTTACGTAATTTTATTGTGTGTATTCGTATATATTTTGATAAAAAAAATTCATTATTTTATGTGTTTTTTGCATATCTATTTCAATAAAAATCTACCTTATTGTATGTGTATTTTGTATATTTATTTTAATACAAATTTGATTATTTTATGTGTATTTTTGTATATATTTTTTTTAAATATGAGATATTTTATGGGTATTTTGAATCTTGAATTTTATAAATTTTTACCTTACGTACATATCTTTTATACGTATTTACATTATTTAATGTGTATTTTGTTTATATTTTTTTATACAAATTTACGTTATTATATGTGTATTTGAATATATATTTTGATACAAATTTACATTATTTTATGTATTTTCTATATTTATTTCAATTCAAATTTAGAATATTTTATGTGTCTTTTGTATATCTATTTTCATACAAATTTAATTATTTTTGTTTATTTTTGTATTAAGTTTTACACAATTTTACGTTAATTTATGTGTATTTTGTATATTTATATTTATACAAGTAAACATTCTTTTATTGGCATTTAGTTTATTTATTTTGATACGAATTTACATTATTTTATGTGTATTTTGTATACATCTTCTTATACGTATTTACTTCATTTTATGTGTATTTTGTATATATATTTTATAGAAATCTACGTTATTTTATGTTATTCGTATGTATATTTTGAAAGAAATTTACATTGTTTTATATGTATTTTGCATATCTATTTCAATACAAATTTACCTTATTGTATGTGCATTTTGTATATTTATTGTAATACAAATTTAAATATTTTATGTGCATTTTGGTATATATATTTTCATAAAAAATGCGTTGTTTTATGGGTATTTTCCATCTTTATTTTAATACAAATTTACATTATTTTATTAATATTCTGTGTATTTATTTTGATACTATTTTACATTATTCTATTTGTGTTTTGTATATATTTTTTTATACATATTTACATTATTTAATGTGTATTTTCTATATATATTTCATACAAATTTTCGTTATTTTAAGTGTATTTGTTTACATATTTTTATTCAAATTTACATTATTTTATGTGTATTTAGTATATGTATTTCAATAGAAATTTACCTAATTTCATGTGTATTTTGCATATATATTATATACAAATTTAAATTATTTATTGTGTATTTTTGTATAGAGTTTTATACAAATTTACAATATTTTATGTGTATTTTGTATATCTATTTTCATACAAATACACATTCTTTTATTGATATTTTGTTTATTGATTTTGATGCGAATTTACATTATTTAATGTGTATTGTGTATATATATTTTTATACGTATTTACGTCATTTCATGTGTATTTTGTATATATATTTCTATAGAAATATACGTTATTTTATGTGTATTCATATATATATTTTGAAACAAATATACATTGTTTTATGTGCATTTTGCATATTTTTTCAATACAAATTTACCTTATTGTACGTGCATTTTGTATATTAATTTTAATACAAATTTAGCTATTCTATGTGTATTTTTGTATATGTATTTTTATAAAAATATGCTTTATCTTATGGGTATTTTGCATCTTTATTTTCATACAAAATTACATTATTTTATTGATATTCTGTGTATTTATTTTGATACGATTTTACATTATTCTATGTATATTTTGTATATCTATTTTAAACCAATGTATGTTATTTTATGTGAATTTGTTTTCATTTCATACAAATTTACATTATTTCATGTGAATTTTGTACATGTATTTAAATAAAAATTTAACTAATTATATGTGTATTTTGTGTATCTATTTTCATACAAATTGAAATTAATTGTGTGCATTTTTGAATATATTTTTATTCAAATTTTCGTAATTTTATGTGTATTTTGTATATTTATTTTCCTACAAATATACGTTCTTTTATCGGATTTTTATTTATTTATTTTGATACGAATTTTCATTTTTTTTTAGGTGTATTTGATATATATATTTTTATACTTATTTACATAATTTTATATGTATTTTGAATATATATTTTCATAGAAATTTACTCTATATGTATATATATAGAAAATACACATGAAATAATCTAAATTCGTATTGAAATAAATGAACAAAATACCGATAAAATAAAGTAATTTTGAATGAAAATATATATAGAAAATACACATAAAATAACGTAAATACAAATAAATATATACACGTAAAATGATTTGAATTTGAATGAAAATAGATATAAAAATAAACTTAAAATAATGCAAATTTATAATGAAATATATACAAAATACACATAAAATAACGTAGATTTTTTTCAAAATATATATACGAATACACATAAAATAACGTAGATTTCTATAGAAATATATATATAAAATACACATGAAATGTTGTAAATACGTATAAAAATATATATACAAAATACACATGAAATAATGTAAATTCGTGTGAAAATAAATAATTAAAGTATCAATAAAAGAATGTGTATTTGTATGAAAATACATATACAAAATACACATAAAATAACGAAAATTTGTATAAAACTATATACAAAAATACACAAAAATAAGTTAAATTTGTATGAAAATATATATACAAAATACACATAATATTATGTAAATTTGTAAAGAAATACATATACAAAATACACATAAAATAATGTAATTTTGAATGAAAATATATAAACAAATACACTTAAATTAACATAAATTTGTATAAAATATATATAAAAAATACTCATTAAATAATGTAAATATGTATAAAAAAAATATATACAAAACAAAAATAGAATAATGTAAAATCGTATTAAAATAAATACACAGAATGTAAATAAAATAATATAAATTTGTATGAAAATAAAGATGCAAAATACCCATATAATAACGCATTTTTTATAAATATACAAAATACACATGAAAGGATGTAAATACGTATAAAAATATATATACAAAATACACATTAAATAATGTAAATTCGCGTCAAAATAAATAAACAAAATGTCAATAAAAGAATGTGTATTTGTATGAAAATAAATATACAAAGTACACATAAGATAACATAAATTTGTATAAAACTATATACAAAAATACACAAAAATAATTGAAATTTGTATGAAAATAAATATACAAAATACACATAAAATTAGATAAATTTGTATTGAAATACATATACAAAATACACATAAAATACTGTAAATTTGAATGAAAATACATAAACAAATACACATAAAATAACGTAAATTTGTATTAAAAAATATATACAAAACACAAATAGAATAATGTAAAATCGTATCAAAAGAAATACACAGAATATTAATAAAATAATGTAAATTTGTATGAAAATAAAGAAGCAAAATACCCATAAAATAACGCTTTTTTTTTTAAATATATATACAAAAATACACATAGAAAATTTTTTTTGTATTAAAATAAATATACAAAATACACATACAATAAGGTAAATCTGTATTGAAATAGACATGCAAAATACATATAAAACAATGTAAATTTGTCTCAAAATATAAATACGAATACACATAAAATAACGTAGATTTGTATAAAAATATATAAAAAAAATACACGTAAAATGAAGTAAATACGTATAAAAAAATGTATACAAAATACACATAAAATAATGTAAATTCGTATCAAAATAAATAAACAAAATACCAATAAAATACCAATAAATATAAATATACAAAATACACATAAAATACCGTAAATTTGTATAGAACTATATACAAAAATACACAGAAGTAATTAAATTCGTATGAAAATAGATATACAAAATACAGATAAAATAAGCTAAATTTGAATTGAAATGTATATACAAAATACATAAAATAATGTAAATTTGTATCAAAATATTTATAAAAATACATATAATAACGTAAATTTGCTTAAAAATATATAAACAAAATACATATTAAGGAATGTAAATACGTATAAAAAATATGTACAAAATACACATATAATCATGTAGTTCGTATCAAACTATAAACAAAATAGCAATAAAATAATGTAAATTTTTATGAGAAAACATATACAAATACATATAAAATAACGCTAGTTTCTATAAAAATATATGTCCAAAAATGAACGTAAAATAAATTAACTTTGGATAAAAATATATATACAAAACACACATTAAATAATGTAAATGCGTACATAAAATAACCTAAATATGTATAAAACTATATACAAAAATACACAAAAATAATTTAAATTTGTATGAAAAGAAATATAGAAAATACACATAAAATTAGGGTAATTTCTATTGAAATACATATACAAAATACACATAAAATAATGTAAATTTGAAAGAAAATATATAAACAAATACACATATAATAACGTAAATTTGTATGAAATATATATACAAAATACACATTAAATAATGTAAATATATATAAAAAAATATATACAAAACAAATAGAATAATGTAAAATCGTATCAAAATTTACGTTATTATATGTATTTTTATAAATATTTTGATACAAATCTACATTATTTTATGTATTTTGTATATACATTTCAATTCAAATTTAGCTTATTTTATCTGTATTTTGTATATCTATTTTCATACGAATTTAATTACTTATGTGTATTTTTTTATAGTTTTATACAAATTTACGTTCTTTTATGTGTATTTTGTATATTTATATTTATACAAATACACATTCTTTTATTGGTATTTTGTTTATTTATTTTGATACGAATTTACATTATTTTATGTGTTTTTTGTATACATTTTCTTATACGTATTTACTTCATTTTATGTGTATTTTGTATATATATTTTTATACAAATCTACGTTATTTTATTGTAATCGTATATATATTTTGAAACAAATTTACATTGTTTTATATGTATTTTGCATATCTATTTCAATACAGATTTACCTTATTGTATGTGTATTTTGTATATTTATTTTAATACAAACTAATTTTTTCATGTGTATTTTGGTATATATATTTTTATAAAAAATGCATTATTTAAAGGGTATTTTGCATCTTTATTTTCATACAAATTTACATTGTTTTATTAATATTCTGTGTATTTGTTTTCATACGATTTTACATTATTCTATTTGTGTTTTGTATATATATTTTTTATACATATTTACATTATTTAATGTGTAGTTTGTATATTTTAAAACAAATTTACGTTATTTTATGCGCATCTGTTAAAATATTTTGATAGAAATTTACATTATTTTATGTATTTTGTATATATATTTCAATACATATTTAGTTTATTTTATGTATATTTTGTATATCTATTTTCATTCGTATCAAAATAAATTAACAAAATATCAATAAAATAATGTAAATTTGCATGAGAAAACATATACAAATACACATAAAATAACGCAATTTTCCAAAAAAATATATGTACAAAAATGCACATAAAATTAAGTAAATTTGCATAAAAATATATATACAAAACACACATTAAATAATGTAAATGCGTACATAAAATAACCTAAATTTGTATAAAACTATATACAAAAATACACAAAAATATATATATACAAAAAACAAATAGAATAAAATCGTATCAAAATAAATACACCGAATATTAATAAAATAATGTAAATTTGTATGAAAATAGAGATGCAAAATTCCCATCAAATAGCGCATTTCTTATAAATATATATATACCAAAATACACATAAAATATTTAAATTTGTATTGAAATAAATATACAAAATGCACATACAATAAGGTAAACTTCTGTTGAAAGAGATATGCAAAAATACATATAAAAAATTGAAAATTTGTTTCAAAATATATATACGAATACACATAAAATATCGTAGATTTCTATAAAAATATATATACAAAATACACATAAAATTAGGTAAATACGTATAAAAAAATGTAAACAAAATACACATAAAATAATATAAATTCGAAACAAAATAAATAAACAAAATACCAATAAAAGAATGTGTATTTGTTCTGTGTATTTTTGTATATAGTTTTATACAAATTTACGATATTTTATGTGTATTTTGTATATTTATATTTATACAAATACACATTCTTTTACTGGTATTTTGTTAATTTATTTTGATACGATTTTTATATATATTTTGTATTCATTTTTTTATACGTATTTACTTCATTTTATGTGTATTTTGTATATATTTTTTTTATAGAAATCAACGTTATTTTATGTGTATTCGTATATATATTTTGAAACAAATTTACATTGTTTTATATGTATTTTGCATATCTATTTCAATACAAATTTACCTTACAGTATGTGCATTTTTTATATTTATCTTAATACAAATTTTAATATTTTATGTGTATTTTGGTATATATATTTTTATAAAAAATGCGTTATTTTATGGCTATTTTTCATCTTTATTTTCATAAAAATTTACATTATTTAATTAATATTCTGTGTATTTATTTTGATACGATTTTACATTATTCTATTTGTGTTTTGTATATATTTTTTTATACATATTTACATTATTTAATTAGTATTTTGTATATATATTTGATACAAATTTATGTTATTTTAAGTGTATATGTTTATATATTTTCATTCAAATTTCCATTATTTTATGTGTATTTTGTATATGTATTTCAATACAAATTTAACTAATTTTATGTGTATTTTGTATATTTATTTTCATACAAATTTAAATTATTTTTGTGTATTTTTGTATATAGTTTTATACAAACTTAGGTTATTTTATGAGTATTTTGTATATCTATTTTCATACAAATACACATTCATTTATTGATATTTTGTTTATTTATTTTGACGAGAATTTAAATTATTTAATGTGTATTTTGTATATATATATTTTTATACGTATTTACATCATTTCATGTGTATTTTGTATATATATTTCTATAGAAATCTACGTTATTTTATATGTATTCGTATATAGATTTTTAAACAAATTTACGCTTTAATGTGCATTTTGTATATTTTTTCAATACAAATTTACCTTATTGTACGTGCATTTTGTATATTAATTTTAATACAAATTTAATTATTCTATGTGTATTTTTGTATATGTATTTTAAAAAAAAATATGCTTTATCTTATGGGTATTTTGCATCTTTATTTTCATACAAAAATACATTATTTTATTGATATTCTGTATATTTATTTTAATACGATTTTACATTATTCTATGTGTATTTTGTATATATTTTTCATTTAATTTAGCTTATTTTATGTGTATTTTGTATATCTATTTATTTTAATACAAAATCAAATATTTTATGTTTTTTCGTATATATGTTTTTATAAAAAATGCGTTATTTTATGGGTATTTTGCATCTTAATTTTCATACAAATTTACATTATTTTATTAAAATTTTCTGTATTTATTTTGATACGATTTTACATTATTTTATTTGTGTTTTGTATATATTTTTTTATACATATTTACATTATTTAATTTTTTTTTGTATATATATTTGATACAAATTTACGTTATTTTAAGTCTATATGTTTATATATTTTCATTCAAATTTACATTATTTGATGTGTATTTTGTATATGTATTTCAATACAAATTTACCTATTTTTATATGTTTTTTGTATATTTATTTTCATACAAGTTTAAATTATTTTTGTGTATTTTTGTATATAGTTTTAAACAAATTTAGGTTATTTTATGTGTATTTTGTATATCTATTTTCATACAAATACACATTCTTTTCATGATATTTTGTTTATTTATTTTGACACGAATTAACATTATTTAATGTGTATTTTTTATATATATTTTTATACGTATTTACATTATTTCAAGTGTATTTTGTATATATATTTATATAGAAATCTGCGTTATTTTATGTGTATTCGTATATATATGTTGAAACAAATTTACATTGTTTTATGTGTATTTTGCATATTTTTTCAATACAAATTTACCTTATTGTATGTGCATTTTGTATATTAATTTTAATACAAATTTGATTAATCTATGTGTATTTTTGTATATGTATTTTTATAAAAATATGCTTTATTTTATGGGTATTTTGCATCTTTAATTTCATACAAATTTACATTATTTTATTGATATTCTGTGTATTTATTTTGATATGTTTTTACATTATTCTATGTGTATTTTGTATATATGTTTTATATAAAATGTATTTGTTTTCATTTCATACAAATCTACTTTATTTTATGTGTTTTTTGTACATGTATTTAAATACAAATTTAACTAGTTATATGTGTATTTTGTATATCTATTTTGTATGTATATTTTCATAGAAATTTACTCTATTTTATGAGTATTCGTATATATATTTTGATACAAATTTACATTATTAATGTGTATTTTGCATATCTATTTCAATACAGATTTACTCTCTTGTACGTGCATTTTGTATATTTATTTTAATACAAATTTAATTATTTTATATGTATTTTTGTATATATATTTTTATGCAAATATGCGTTATTATATGGATATTTTGCATCTTTATTTTCATACAAATTTACATTATTTTATTGATATTCTCTTTATTTATTTTGATACGATTTAACATTATTCTATGTGTTTTTTGTATATATTTTTTTATACATATTTACATTATTTAATGTTCATTTTGTATATATATTTTATCCAAATTTACATTATTTTATGTGTATTTGTTTATATATTTTCATACATATTTACATTATTTTATGTGTTTTTTGTATATGTATTTTTCTACGTATTTAAATTATTTTGTGTATTTTGTATATACATTTTCATAAAAAAATTACGTTATTTTATTGTGTGTATTAGTATATATTTTGATACAAATTTTATACAAATTCATGTTACTAATGTGTATTTGTATATATATTTTCATACAAATTTATATTATTTTATGTGTATTTTTTCATTTATTTCATTACAAATTTATCTTATTTTATGTTTATTTTGTATATTTATTTCATTCAATTTTAAATTATTTTATGTGTATATTTGTATTTGTATTTAGGTTATTTTATGTGTATTTTGTATAGATATTTTCATCCAAAATTACATTATTATATTGGTATTTTCTTAATTTAATTCGATACGAATTTAGATTATTACATAGGTATTTTCTATACATATTTTTATACTCATTTACATTATCTAATGTGTGTTTTGTATAAATATTTTTATGCAAATTTATTTTATGTTCATTTTTACATATATTTTTATAGAAATTTGCGTTATTTTATGTATATAGTTTTATATAAATTTACGTTATTTTATGTGTATTTTGTATATTTATATATATACAAATACACATTCTTTTATTGCTATATTGTTTATTTATATTTATACGAATTTACATTATTTTATGTGTATTTTGTATACATTTTTTATACGTATTTACTTAATTTTATGTGTTTTTTGTATATGTATTTTTATAGAAATCTACGTTATTTTATGTGTATTCGCATATATATTTTGAAACAAATTTACATTATTTTATATGTATTTTGCATATCTATTTCAATAGAAATTTACCTTATTGTAAGTGCATTTTGTATATTTATTTTGATACAAATTCAAATATTTTATGTGTATTTTGGTATCAATAATTTATAAAAAAATGCGTTATTTTATAGGTATTTTGCATCTTAATTTTCATACAAATTTACATTATTTTATTAATATTCTGTGTATATATTTTGATACGATTTTACATTATTCTATTTGTGTTTTGTATATATTTTTTTATACATATATACATTATTTAATGTGCATTTTGTATATATATTTCATACAAATTTACGTTATTATATGTGTATTTGTTTATATATTTTCTTTCAAATTTACATTATTTTATGTGTATTTTGTATATGTATTTCAATAGAAATTAACCTAATTTTATGTGTATTTTGTATATTTCTTTTCATACAAATTTAAATTTTTTTTGTGTATTTTTTTATATAGTTTTATACAAATTTAGGTTATTTTATGTAAGCATTTACATTATTTAATGTGTGTTTTGTATATATATTTTTATCCAAAGTTAATTTATTTTAAGTTCATTTTTGGACATATATTTTAATAAAAATTAGCGTTATTTTATATGTATACATATTTTTATACTCATTTACATTATCTTATGTGTGTTTTGTATATATATTTTTATGCAAATTTATTTAATGTTCATTTTTGTACATATATTTTTATAGAAATTTACGTTATTTTATGTATATAGTTTTATATAAATTTACGTTATTTTATGTGCATTTTGTATATTTATATTTATACAAATACACATTCTTTTATTGGTATATTGTTTATTTACATTTATTCGAATTTACATTATTTTATGTGTATTTTGTATACATTTTTTTAAACGTATTTTTTTAATTTTATGTGTATTTTGTATATGTATTTTTATAGAAATCTACGTTATTTAATGTGTATTCGTATATATATTTTGAAACAAATTTACATTATTTTATATGTATTTTGCATATCTATTTCAATACAAATTTACCTTATTGTATGTGCATTTTGTATATTTATTTTAAAACAAGTTCAAACATTTTATGTGTATTTTGGTATCAATAATTTTATAAAAAATGCGTTATTTTATAGGTATTTTGCATCTTAATTTTCATTTTATATGTACTTTGAATATATATTTTTATACGCTCTTACATTATTTAATATTTATTTTGAATATATATTTTTATACAAATTCATGGTATTTTATGTGTATTTGTATATATATTTTCATATAAATTTACATTATTGTATGTGTATTTTGTACATATATTTTATTACAAATCTACCTTATTTTATGTTTATTTTGTATATGTATTTTGTATAGTTATATTTATCCAAATACACATTCTTTTATTGGTATTTTGTTTATTTATTTTAATTCGAATTTACATTATTTTATGTGTATTTTGATTACATTTTTTTATACGTATTTACGTAATTTTATGTGTATTTTGTAAATATATTTTATAGAAATCTACGTTTTTTTATTTGTATTCGTATATATATTTTGAAACAAATTTACATTGTTTTATATGTATTTTTGCATATCTCTTTCAATACAAATTTACCTTATTGTATATGCATTTTGTATATTTATTTCAATACAAATTTAAAAATTTGATGTGTTTTTTGGTATATATATTTTTATAAGAAATGCGCTATTTTATGGGAATTTTGCATCTTTATTTTCATACAAATTTACATTATTTTATTAATATTTGGTGTATTTATTTTGATACGATTTTACATTATTCTATTTGTTTTTTGTATATACTTTTTTATACATATTTACATTATTTAATGTGTATCTTGCATATATATTTTATACAAATTTATTATCTATTATCTATTTTCATACAAATACACATTCTTTTCATGATATTTTGTTTATTTATTTTTACACGAATTTACATTATTTGATATGTATTTTGTATATATATTTTTATACGTATTTACATAATTTCATATGTATTTTGTATATATATTTCTATAGAAATCTACTTTATTTTATGTGTATTCGTATATATATTTTGAAACAAATTTACATTGTTTTATATGTATTTTTGAATATCTCTTTTAATACAAATTTACCTTACTGTATATGCATTTTGTATATTTATTTCAATACAAATTTAAATATTTGATGTGTATTTTGGTATATATATTTTTAAAAAAATGCGATAATTTTTGGGAATTTTGCATCTTTATTTTCATACAAATTTACATTATTTTATTGATATTCTGTGTATTTATTTTGATACGATTTTACATTATTCTATTTGTTTTTTGTATATATTTTTTTTATACACATTTACATTATTTAATGTGTATCTTGCATATATATTTTATACAAATTTAGTATATTTTAAGTTTATTAATAAATATATTATCATTCAAAATTATATTTATTTTAATTAGAAATAAAAGAATTTACTGTGTATTTTTTATACATTTTTATACGTATTTACTTAATTTTATGTATTTTGTATATATATTTTTATAGAAATCTACGTTTTTATTTGCATTCGTATATATATTTTGAAACAAATTTACATTGTTTTATATGTATTTTTGCATATCTCTTTCAATACAAATTTACCTTATTGTATGTGCATTTTGTATATTTATTTCAATGCAAATTTAAATATTTTATGTGTATTTTGGTATATATATTTTTATAAGAAATGCGCTATTTTATGGAAATTTTGCATCTTTATTTTCATACAAATTTACATTATTTTATTAATATTCGGTGTATTTATTTTGATACGATGTTACATTATTCTATTTGTTTTTTGTATATACTTTTTTATACATATTTACATTATTTAATGTGTATCTTGCATATATTTTTCATACAAATTTATTATCTATTATCTATTTTCATACAAATACACATTCTTTTCATGATATTTTGTTTATTTATTTTGACACGAATTTACATTTTTTGATATGTATTTTGTATATATATTTTTATACGTATTTATATAATTTCATATGTATTTTTTATATATATTTCTATAGAAATCTACTTTATTTTATGTGTATTCGTATATATATTTTGAAACAAATTTACATTGTTTTATATGTATTTTTGAATATCTCTTTCAATACAAATTTACCTTACTGTATATGCATTTTGTATATTTATTTCAATACAAATTTAAATATTTTATGTGTATTTTGGTAAATATATTTTTATAAAAAATGCGATAATTTTTGGGAATTTTGCATCTTTATTTTCATACAAATTTACATTATTTTATTGAAATTCTGAGTATTTATTTTGATAAGATTTTATATTATTCTATTTTTTTTTGTATATATATTTTTTATACACATTTACATTATTTAATGTGTATCTTGCATACATATTTTATACAAATCTACGTTATTTTAAGTGTATTTGTTTATATATTTTCATTCAAATTTACATTATTTGATGTGTATTTTGTACATGTATTTCAATACAAATTTACCTAATTTTATGTGTATTTTGTATATCTCTTTTCAAACAAATTTAAATTATTTTTGTGTATTTTTGTTTATAGTTTTATACAAATTTAGGTTATTTTATGTACGCATTTACATTATTTAGTGTGTGTTTTGTATATATATTTTTTTGCAAATTTACTTTATTTTATGTGCATTTTTGTACATATATTTTTATAGAAATTTGCGTTATTTGTATATGTTTACTCATGCAAATTTACATTATTTTATTGGTATTTTGTTTATTTATTTTGATACGAATTACATGATTATATGAGTATTTTGTACATATTTTTTATACGTATTTACATTACTTAATGTGTATTTTTTTTATATATTTTTAAACAAATCTACGTTATTATATGTATTTGTATAAATATTTTGATACAGATTTACATTATTTTATGTATTTTGTATGTACATTTCAATTCAAATTTAGCTAATTTTAGCTGTATTTTGTATATATATTTTCATACAAATTTAATTATTTCTGTGTATTTTTGTATATAGTTTTATACAAATTTACGATATTTTATGTGTATTTTGTATATTTATATTTTTACAAATTCACATTCTTTTACTGGTATTTTGTTTATTTATTTTGATACGATTTTTATGTATTTTTTGTATTCATTTTTTTATACGTATTTACTTCATTTTATGTGTATTTTGTATATATTTTTATACCAATCTACGTTATTTTATGTGTATTCGTATATATATTTTGAAACAAATTTACGTTGTTTTATATGTATTTTGCATATCTATTTCAATACAAACTTACCTTATAGTATGTGCATTTTTTATATTTATTTTAATACAAATTTTAATATTTTATGTGTATTTTGGAATATATATTTTTATAAAAAACGCTTTATTTTATGGCTATTTTGCATCTTTATTTTTATACAAATTTATAATATTCTATTTCTGTTTTGCATGTATTTTTTTACACATATTTACATTATTTAATTAGTATTTTGTATATATATTTGATACAAATTTACGTTATTTTAAGTGTATATGTTTATATATTTTCATTCAAATTTCCATTATTTTATGTGTATTTTGTATATGTATTTCAATACAAATTTACCTAATTTTAAGTGTATTTTGTTTATTTATTTTCATACAAATTTAAATTATTTTTGTGTATTTTTGTATATAGTTTTATACAAACTTAGGTTATTTTATTAGTATTTTGTATATCTATTTTCATATACACATTCTTTTATTGATATTTTGTTTATTTATTTTGACGAGAATTTAAATTATTTAATGTGTATTTTGTATATATATATTTTTATACGTATTTACATCATTTCATGTGTATTTTGTGTATATATTTCTATAGAAATCTACGTTATATTATGTGTATTCGTATATAGATTTTTAAGAAATTTACACTTTTATGTGTATTTTGCTTATTTTTTCAATACAAATTTACCTTATTGTATATGCATTTTGTATATTAATTTTAATACAAATTTAATTATTCTATGTGTATTTTTGTATATGTATTTTTTTAAAAATATGCTTTATTTAATGGGTATTTTGCATCTTTATTTTCATACAAATTTACGCTATTTTATTGATATTCTGCTCATTCATTTTGATACGATTTGACATTATTCTATGTGTATTTTGTATATATTTTTCATACAAATTTACGTTATTTTATGTGTATTTGTTTATATATTTTGACACAAATTTAAAATATTTTATGTGTATTTTGTATATATATTTCAAAAGAAATTTACCTAGTTGTATGTGTATTTGGAATATCTATTTTCATACAAACTGAAATATTTTTATGTATTTTTGTATATATATCAATACAAATTTTATTTATGTTATGTGTATTTTGTAAATCTATTTTCATTAAAATATATATTATTTTATTGGTATTTTGTTGATTTATATTGATACGAATTTACATTATTTTATATGTACTTTGTATATATATTTTTATACGCATTTACATTATTTAATATTTATTTTGAATATATAATTTTATTAAAATTCATGGTATTTTATGTGTATTTGTATATATATTTTCATATAAATTTACATTATTTTATGTGTATTTTGTACATATATTTCATTACAAATTTACCTTATTTTATGTTTATTTTGTATGTGTATTTTGTACATTTATATTTTTACAAATACACATTCTTTTATTGGTATTTTGTTTATTTATTTTGATTCGAGTTTACATTGTTTTATGTGTATTTTGTTTACATTTTTTTATACGTATTTACTTAATTTTATGTGTATTTTGTATATATATTTTTATAGAAATCTACGTTATTTTATGTGTATTCGTATATATATTTTGAAACAAATTTACATTGTTTTATATGTATTTTTGCATATCTCTTTCAGTAGATGTTTATCTTATTGTATGTGCATTTTGTATATTTATTTCAATACAAATTTAAATATTTTATGTGTATACATGTACAAAAATGAAAACAAATTCATTTTATATAAAATATATATACAAAATACACATAGAATAATGTAAAATCATATTAAAATAAATACACAGAATATCAATAAAATAGTGTAAATTTGTATGAAAATAAAGATGCAAATACCCATAAAATAAAGCATATTTTTATAAAAATACATATACAAAAATACACATAGATTAATAAAATTTGTATTAAAATTAATATACAAAATGCACATACAATAAGGTAAATTTGTATTGAAAAAATATGCAAAATACACATAAAACAATGTAAATTTGTTTCAAAATATATATACGAATACACATAAAATAACGCAGATTTCTATAGAAATATATATACAAAATACACTTGAAATAATGTAAATACGTATAAAAATATATATACAAAATACACATTAAATAATGTTAATTCGTGTCAAAATAAATAAACAAAATATCATGAAAAGAATGTGTATTTGTATGAAAATAGATATACAAAATACACATCAAATAACCTAAATTTGTATAAAACTATAAACAAAAATACACAAAAATAATTTAAACTTGTATGAAAATAAATATACAAAAAACATATAAAATTAGGTAAATTTGTATTGAAATACATACACAAAATACACATAAAATAATGTAAATTTGAATGAAAATATATAAACATATAGACTTAAAATAACGTAAATTTGTATCAAATATATATACAAAAAACACATTAAATAATGTATATATGTATAAAAAAATATATACAAAACACAAATAAAATAATGTAAAATCGTATCAAAATAAATACAAAAAATATTATTAAAATAATGTAAATTTGTATGAAAATTAAGATGCAAAATACCCATAAAATAACGAATTTTTTATAAAAACATATTTACGAAAAAACATAAAATATTTCATTTTGTATTAAAATAAATAGATATACAAAATACACATAAAATAAGCTAAATTAAATGAAAAATATATACAAAATACACATAGAATAATGTAAAATCGTATCAAAATAAATACACAGAATATCAATAAAATAATGTAATTTTATATGAAAATAAAGATGCAAAATACCCATAAAATAAAGCATATTTTTTAAAACATACATATTCAAAAATACACATAGAATAATTAAATTTGTATTAAAATTAATATACAAAATGCACACACAATAAGGTAAATTTGTATTGAAAAAATATCCAAAATGCACATTAAAGCGTAAATTTGTTTAAAAATCTATATACGAATACACATAAAATAACGTAGATTTCTATAGAAATATATATACAAAATACACATGAAATGATGTAAATACGTATAAAAATATATATATACAAAATACACATTAAATAATTTAAATTCTCGTCAAAATAAATAAACAAAATATCAATAAATGAATGTGTATTTGTATGAAAATAGATATACAAAATACTCATAAAATAACCTTAGTTTGTATAAAACTATATACAAAAATACACAAAAATAATTTAAATTTGTATGAAAATATATATACAAAATACACATAAAATTAGGTAAATTTGTATTGAAATACATATACAAAAAACACATAAAATAATGGAAATTTGAATGCAAATATATAAACATATACACTTAAAATAACGTAAATTTGAATCAAATATATATACAAAATACTAATTAAATAATGTAAATATGTATAAAAAAATATATACAAAACACATATAGAATAATGTAAAATCGTATCAAAATAAATACACAGAATATTAATTAAATAACGTAAATTTGAATGAAAATAAAGATGAAAAATAGCCATAAAATAACGCATTTTTTTTTATAAAAATATATATACCAAAATACACATAAAATATTAAAATTTGTATTAAAATAAATATAAAAAATGCACATACAGTAAGGTAAATTTGTATTGAAATAGATAAGCAAAATACATATAAAACAATGTAAATTTGTTTCAAAATATATATACGAATACACATAAAATAACGTTGATTTCTATAAAAATATTTACAAAATAAACATAAAATGAAGTAAATACGTATAAAGAAATGAATACAAAATACACATAAAAATCGATCAAAATAAATTAACAAAATACCAGTAAAAGAAAGTGTATTTGTATAATTATAAATATACAAAATACACATAAAATATCGTAAATTTGTATAAAACTATATACAAAAATACACAGAACAAATACACATTCTTTTATTGGTATTTTGTTTATTTATTTTGTTTCGAATTTATATTATTTTATGTGTATTTTGTTTACATTTTTTTATACGTATTTACCTAATTTTATGTGTATTTTGTATATATATATTTATAAAAATCTACGTTATTTTATGTGTATTCGTATATATATTTTGAAACAAATTTACAATTTTTTATATGTATTTTTGCATATCTCTTTCAACAGAAGTTTACCTTATTGTATGTTCATTTTGTATATTTATTTCAATACAAATTTAAATATTTTATGTGTATTTTGGTATATTTATTTTTATAAGAAATGCGCTATTTGATGGGAATTTTGCATCTTTATTTTCATAGAAATTTACATTATTTTATTAATATTCGGTGTATTTATTTTGATACGATTTTACATTACTCTATTTGTTTTTTGTATATATTTTTTTTTATACATATTTACATTATTTAATGTGTATCTTGCATATATATTACATACAAATTTATTATCTATTATCTATTTTCAAACAAATACACATTCTTTTCATGATATTTTGTTTATTTATTTTGTCACGAATTTACATTACTTAATATGTATTTTATATATATATTTTTATACGTATTTACATAATTTCATGTGTATTTTGTATATATATTTCTATAGAAATCTACGTTATTTTATGTGTATTCGTATATATATTTTGAAACAAATTTACACTGTTTTATTTGTATTTTGCGTTTTTTTTTAATACAAATTTACCTTATTGTATGTGTGCATTTTGTATATTAATTTTAATACAAATTTAGTTATTCTATGTGTATTTTTGCATATGTATTTAAAAAAAAAAATATGCTTTATCTTATGGGTATTTTGCATCTTTATTTTCATACAAATTTAAATTATTTTATTGATATTCTGTGTACCTATTTTGATACGATTTTACATTATTATATGTATAACAAAAATAAATACAGAATACACAAAAATAGATATGCAAAATACATATAAACAATGTAAATTTGTTTCAAAATATATATACGAATTCACATGAAATAAGGTAGATTTCTATAAAAATATATATACAAAATACACATAAAATTAAGTAAATACGTATAAAAAATGTATACAAAATACTCATAAAATAATGTAAATTAGTATCAAAATAAATAAACAAAATACCAATCAAAGAATGTGTATTTGTATAAATATATATATATACAAAATACACATTAAATAATATAAATTTGTTTAAAATTATACAAAATACACATAAAATGATGTAAATACGTATGAAAATATATATTCAAAATACACATTAAATAATATAAATTCGCGTCAAAATAAATAAACAAAATATCAATAAAAGAATGTGTATTTGTATGAAAATAGATATACAAAATACACATAAAATAACCTAAATTTGTATCAAACTATATACAAAAATACACAAAAATATTTAAAATTTGTATGAAAATAAATATACAAAATACACATAAAATTAGGTAAATTTGTATTGAAATACATACACAAAATACACATAAAATAATGTAAATTTGAATGAAAATATATAAACAAATACACTTAAAATAACAAAAATGAACAAAACACAAATAGAATAATGTAAAATCGTATCAAAATAAATACACAGAATATTAATAAAATAATGTAAATTTGTATGAAAATAAAGAAGCAAAATACCCATAAAATAACGCTTTTTTTTTATTTATAAAAATATATATACCAAAATACACATCAAAAAATTAAACTTGTATTAAAATAGATATACAAAAAACACATACAATAAGGTAAATTTGTATTGAAATAGATATGCAAAATACATGTAAACAAAGTAAATTTGTTTCAAAATATATATACGAATACATATAAAATAACGTAGATTTCTATAAAAATATATATATAAAATACAGATAAAATTAAGTAAATACGTATAAAAAAATGTATACAAAAAATACATAAAATAATGTAAAATGCAAAATTCTAATAAAAGAATGTGTGTTTGTATAAATATAAATACACAAAATACACATATAAAAACGTAAATTTATATAAAACTATATGCAAAAATACATAAAAGTAATTGAATTTGTATGAAAATAGATATACAAAATACACATAAAATAAGCTAAATTTGAATTGAAATATATATACAAAATACATCTTCCATATATATTTCATACAAATTTATTATCTATTATTTATTTTCATACAAATACACTATCTTTTCATGATATTTTGTTTATTTATTTTGACACGAATTTACATTACATAATATGTATTTTATATATATATATATATATATATATATATATATATATATATATATATATATATATATATATATATATATATATATATATATATATATATATATATATATTTTTATACATATATATATATATATATATATATATATATATATATATATATATATATATATATATATATATATATATATTTTATGAATATTTACATAATTTCATGTGTATTTTGTATATATTTCTATAGAAATCTACGTTATTTTATGTGTATTCGTATATATATTTTTAAACAAATTTACAATGTTTTATTTGTATTTTGCGTTTTGTTTTCAATACAAATTTACCTTATTGTATGTGTGCATTTTGTTTATTAATTTTAATACAAATTTAATTATTCTATGTGTATTTTTGTATATGTATTTAAAAAAAAATGCTTTATCTTATGGGTATTTTGCATCTTTATTTTCATACAAATTTAAATTATTTTATTGATATTCTGTGTACTTATTTTGATACGATTTTACATTATTCTATGTATAACAAAAATAAATACAGAATACACAAAATAGATATGCAAAATACATATAAACAATGTAAATTTGTTTCAAAATATATATGAACACATGAAATAAGGTAGATTTCTATAAAATATATATACAAAATACACATAAAATTTAGTAAATACGTATAAAAATGTATACAAAATACATAAAATAATGTAAATTAGTATCAAAATAAATAAACAAAATACCAATAAAAGAATGTGTATTTGTATAAATATATATATATATATATATATATATATATATATATATATATATATATATATACATGTATATATATATATATATATATATATATATATATATATATATATATATATATATGTATATAAAAAATACACATTAAATAATATAATTTTGTTTAAAACTATACAAAATACACATGAAATGATGTAAATACGTATAAAAATATATCAAAATAAATAAACAAAATTCCGAGAAAAGAACGTATATTCGTAGGAAAATAAATATACAAAATACACATTAAACTACGAAAATTTGAATAAAAATATATACAAAAAAACAAAAAAATAAATTTCAATTTGTATGAAAATAGATATACAAAATACACATATAATTAGTTAAATTTGTATTTACATACATGTACAAAATACACATAAAATAATGTAAATTTGTATGAAATGAAAACAAATTCACATAAAATAACGTACATTTGTATAAAATAGATATACAAAATACAGATAGAATAATGTAAAATTGTATCAAAATAAATACACAGAATATCAATAAAATCATGTAATTTTGTATGAAAATAAAGATGCAAAATACCCATAAAATAAAGCATATTTTTTAAAAATACATATACAAAAAAGCAGATAGAATAATTAAATGTGTATTAAAGTTAAGGTAAATTTGTATTGAAAAATTATACAAAATGCACATCAAACAATGTATATTTGTTTCAAAATATATATACGAATACACATAAAATAACGTATATTTCTATAGAAATATATATACAAAATACACATGAAATGATGTAAATACGTATAAAAATATATATATACCTAATACACATTAAATAATTTAAATTCTCGTCAAAATAAATAAACAAAATATCAATAAAAGAATGTGTATTTGTATGAAAATAGATATACGAAATACTCATAAAATAACCTAAGTTTGTATAAAACTATATACAAAAATACACAAAAATAATTTAAATTTGTATGAAAATAAATATAAAAAATACACATAAAATTAGGTAAATTTGTATTGAAATACATATACAAAATACACATAAAATAATGGAAATTTGAATGAAAATATATTAACATGTACACTTAAAATAACGTAAATATGTCTCAAATATATATACAAAATAAACATTAAATAATGTAAATATGTATAAAAAAATATATACAAAACACAAATAGAATAATATAAAATCGTATCAACAATAAATACACAGAATATTAATAAAATAATGTAAATTTGTATTAAAATAAAAATGCAAAATAGCCATAAAATAACGCATTTTTTATAAAAATATATATACCAAAATACACATAAAATATTAAAATTTGAAGTAAAATAAATATAATAAATGCACATACTGTAAGGTAAATTTGTATTGAAATAGATATGCAAAATACATATAAAACAGAAGTTATTAAATTTTTTTCAAAATATATATACGAATACACATAAAATAGAGTTGATTTCTATAAAAATATATACAAAATACACATAAAATGAAGTAAATACGTATAAAAAATGAATACAAAATACACATAAAAATCGTATCAAAATAAATAAACAAAATACCAGTAAAAGAAAGTGTATTTGTATAAATATAAATATACAAAATACACATAAAATATCGTAAATTTGTATAAAACTATATACAAAAATACACAGAAGTTATTAAATTTGTATGAAAATATACATACAAAATACAGCTAAAATAAGCTAAATTTGAATTGAAATGTACATACAAAATACATAAAATAATATAAATCTGTATCAAAATATTTATACAAATACATATAATAACGTAGATTTGTTTAAAAATATATAAACAAAATACACATTAAGTATTGTAAATACGTATAAAAAATATGTACAAAATACACATATAATCATGTAATTCGTATCAAAATAAATAAACAAAATAGCAATAAAATAATGTAAATTTGTTTGAGAAAACATATACAAATCACGCAAATTTCTATAAAAATATATGTACAAAAATGCACATAAAATAAAGTAAATTAGCATAAAAATATATATTCAAAACACACACTAAATAATGTAAATGCGTACATAAAATAACCTAAATTTGTATAAAACTATATACAAAAATACACAAAAATAATTTAAATTTGTTTGAAAAGAAATATACAAAATACACATAAAATTAGGTAAATTTGTATGGAAATACATATACAAAATACACATCAAATAATGTAAATTTGAATGAAAATATATCAACAAATACACTTAAAATAACGTAAATTTGTATAAAATATATATGCAAGATACACATTAAATAATGTAAATGTGTATAAAAAAATATATACAAAAAACAAATAGAATAATGTAAAATCGTATCAAAATAAATACACAGAATATCAATAAAATACTGTAAATTTGTATGAAAATAAAGATGCAAAATTCCGAAAAATTATCGCATTTTTTATAAAAATATATATACCAAAATACACATAAAATATTTTAATTTGTATTGAAATAAATATACAAAATGCATATACAGTAGGGTAAATTTGTATTGAAAGAGATATTAAAAAATGCATATAAAACAATGTAAATTTGTTTCAAAATATATTTACGAATACACATAAAATAAAGTAGATTTCTATAGAAATATATATACAAAATACATATGAAATTATGTAAATACGTATAAAAATATATATACAAAATACATATCAAATAATGTAAATTCGTGTCAAAATAAATAAACAAAATATCATGAAAAGAATGTGTATTTGTATGAAAGTAGATAATAGATAATAAATTTGTATAAAATATATATGCAAGATACACATTAAATAATGTAAATATGTAAAAAAGTATATACAAAAAACAAATAGAATAATGTAAAATCGTATCAAAATAAATACACCGAATATTAATAAAATAATGTAAATTTGTATGAAAATAAAGATGCAAAATTCCCATAAAATAGCGCATTTCTTATAAAAATATATATATCAAAATACACATAATATATTTAAATTTGTATTGAAATAAATATACAAAATGCACATACAATAAGGTAAATTGTATTGAAAGAGATATGTAA
Organism: Eriocheir sinensis; assembly: GCF_024679095.1. Taxonomy (NCBI): domain Eukaryota; kingdom Metazoa; phylum Arthropoda; class Malacostraca; order Decapoda; family Varunidae; genus Eriocheir; species Eriocheir sinensis. The sequence continues at coordinate 459,134 of NW_026110962.1, read as the reverse complement.
AAATACATATAAAACAATGTAAACTTGTTTCAAAATATATATACGAATACAAATAAAAAAACGTAGAATTCTATAAAAATATATATATACAAAATACATATAAAATTAAGTAAATACGTATAAAAAATGTATACAAAATACACATAAAATAATGTAAACTCGAATTAAAATAAATAAATAAAATACCAATAAAAGAATGTGTATTTGGATAAATATAAATATACTAAATACACATACAAAATAAACATAAAATAAGGTAGATTTGTAATAAAATATATGTACAAAATACACATAAAATAATGTAAATTTATATGAAAATAAATATACAAATACACATAAAATACCATGAATCTGTATAAAAATATATATTCAAAATAAATATTAAATAATGTAAAAGCGTATAAAAATATATATACCAAGCACATATAAAATGAAAATTAAGATGCAAAATACCTATAAAATAACGCTTTTTTTATAAAATTATTGTTACCAAAATACACATAAAATATTTGAACTTGTATTAAAATAAATATACAAAATGCACATACAATAAGGTAAATTTGTGTTGAAATAGATATGCAAAATACAAATAAAATAATGTAAATTTGTTTCAAAATATATATACGAATACACATAAAATAACGTAGATTTCTATAAAAATACATATACAAAATACACATAAAATTAAGTAAATACGTATAAAAAAATGTATACAAAACACACATAAAATAATGTAAATTCGTATAAATGTAAATAAACAATATACCAATAAAAGAATGTGTATTTGTATAAGTATAAATATACAAAATGCACATAAAATAACGTAAATTTATATAAAACTATATACATAAAATAACGCAAATTTCTATAAAAATATATGTACAAAAATGAACATTAAATAAATTTGCATAAAAACATATATACAAAACACACATTAGATAATGTAAATGAGTATAAAAATATGTATACAAAATACCTATGATATAATTTAAATTCGTATCGAATTAAATTAAGAAATACCAATAAAAAATGTAATTTTGGATGTAAATATATATACAAAATACACATAAAATAACCTAAATACAAATACAAATATACACATAAAATAATTTAAACTTGAATGAAATAAATATACAAAATAAACATAAAATAAGGTATATTTGTTATGAAATATATGAAAAAATACACATAAAATAATATAAGTTTGTATGAAAATATATATACAAATACACATTAAATAACATGAATTTGTATAAAATTTGTATCAAAATATATACTTATACACACAATAAAATAACGTAATTTTTTTATGAAAATGTATATACAAAATACACATAAAATAATTTAAATACGTAGAAAAATATATATACAAAAAACACATAAAATAATGTAAATATGTATGAAAATATTCGTATCAAAATAAATAAACAAAATACCAATAAAAGAATGTGTATTTGTATGAATATAAATATACAAAATACACATAAAATAACGTAGATTTATATAAAACTATATACAAAAATACGTAGAAGTAATTAAATTTGTATGAAAATATATACAAAATACACACGAAATAAGCTAAATTTGAATTGAAATATTTATACAAAATACATGAAATAAAGTAAATTTGTATCAAAATATTTATACAAATACACATATAATAACGTAAATTTGTATGAAAATATATAAACAAAATACACATTAAATAATGTAAATACGTATAAAAAAATATGTACAAAATACACATATAATCATGTAATTCGTATCAAAATAAATAAACAAAATACCAATAAAATAATATAAATTTGTATGAGTAAACGTGTATGTTGCATATTTTATCAATACAAATTTAAATTTTTATATATATATATATATATATATATATATATATATATATATATATATATATATATATATATATATATATATATATATATATATATATATATATATATATATATATATATATATATATATTTTTTTTTTTTTACAGCAAAGGAGACAGCTCAAGGGCACAAAAAAGCAAACATTAATAAAAAAAAAATGCCCGCTACTCGCTGCTCCTCAAAAGAATCCAAAGAGGTGGCCGAAAGATAAGTCAGTTTCGGGAGGAGAGGTGTCCTGATACCCTCCTCTTGAAAGAGTTCAAGTCGTAGGCAGGAGGAAATACAGATGAAGTAAGATTGTTCCAGAGTTTAACATCGTGAGTGATCAAAGATTGAATATGCTGGTTAACTCTTGCATACTTGGTTTGGACAGTATAGGGAAGATCATGAGTAGAAAGTCGAGTGCAGCGGGGCCGCATGAGGGGGGGAGGCATGCAGTTAGCAAGTTCAGAAGAGCAGTCAGCGTGGAAATATCGATAGAAGATAGAAAGAGAGGCAACATTGCCGCGGAATTTAAGAGGTAGAAGACTATCAGTATGAGGAGGAGAGCTGATGAGACGAAGAGCCTTTGCCTCCACTCTGTCCAGAAGAGCTGTGTGAGTGGAGCCCCCCCACACATGAGATGCATACTCCATACGAGGGCGGACAAGGCCCCCGTATATGGACAGCAACTGTGCATGGGAGAAGAACTGGCGGAGACGGTACAGAACGCCCAGCCTCGAGGAAGCTGATTTAGTAAGAGATGAGATATGAAGTTTCCAGTTATATACGCATTTTGTATATTAATTTTAATACAAATTTAATTATTCGATGTGTATTTTTGTATCTGTATTTTTATAAACATATTCTTTATTTTTTGGGTATTTTGCATCTTTATTTTCATACAAATTTACATTATTTTATTGATATTCTGCTCATTCATTTTGATAGGAATTGACATTATTCTATGTGTATTTTGTATATATTTTTCATACAAATTTACGTTATTTTATGTGTATTTGTTTATATATTTAGACACATTTTTACAATATTTTATGGGTATTTTGTATATACATTTCAAAAGAAATTTACCTAGTTTTATGTGTATTTTGTATATCTATTTTCATACAAACTCAAATTATTTTTATGTATTTTTGTATATATTTTAATACAAATTTTAGTTATGTTATGAGTATTTTGTAAATTTATTTTCATTCAAATATATATTATTTTATTGGTGTTTTGTTTATTTATATTGATACGAATTTACATTATTTTATATGTACTTTGTATATATATTTTTATACGCTTTTCCATTATTTAATATTTATTTTGAGTATATATTTTTATACAAATTCATGGTAATTCATGTGTATTTGCATATATATATATTTTCATATAAATTTACATTATTTTATGTGTATTTTGTACATATATTTTATTACAAATTTACCTTATTTTATGTTTATTTTGTATGTGTATTTTGTATATTTATATTTATCCAAATACACTTTCTTTTATTAGTATTTTGTTTATTTATTTTAATTCGAGTTTACGTTCTTTTATCGGAATTTTATTTATTTATTTTGATACGAATTTTCATTTTTTTAGGTGTATTTGATATATATATTTTTATACTTATTTACATAATTTTATATGTATTTTGAATATATATTTTCATAGAAATTTACTCTACATGTATATGAATAGAAAATACACATGAAATAATCTAAATTCGTATCGAAATAAATGAACAAAATACCGATAAAATAATGTAATTTTGAATGAAAATATATATAGAAAATACACATAAAATAACGTAAATACAAATAAATATATACACATAAAATGATTTGAATTTGAATGAAAATAGATATAAAAATAAACTTAAGATAAGGCAAATTTATAATGAAATATATATACAAAATACACACAAAATAATGTAGATTTGTTTCAAAATATATATACGAATACACATAAAATAACGTAGATTTCTATAGAAATTTATATACAAAATACACATGAAATGTTGTAAATACGTATAAAAATATATATACAAAATACACATTAAATAATGTAAATTCGTGTCAAAATAAATAATTAAAATATCAGTAAAAGAATGAGTATTTGTATTAAAATACATATACAAAATACACATAAAATAACGTAAATTTGTATAAAACTATATATAAAAATACACAAAAATAATTTAATTTGTATGAAAATAGATATACAAAATACACATAAAATTAGGTAAATTTGTAAAGAAATACATATACAAAATACACATAAAATAATGTAAATTTGATTGAAAATATATAAACAAATACACTTAAATTAACATAAATTTGTATAAAATATATATAAAAAATACTCATTAAATAATGTAAATATGTATAAAAAATATATATACAAAACACAAATAGAATCATGTAAAATCGTATTAAAATATATACACATAATGTAAATAAAATAATAGAAATTTGTATGAAAATAAAGATGCAAAATACCCATAAAATAACGCATTTTTTATAAATATACAAAATATACATGAAAGGATGTAAATACGTATAAAAATATATATACAAAATACACATTAAATAATGTAAATTCGCGTCAAAATAAATAAACAAAATGTCAATAAAAGAATGTGTATTTGTATGAAAATAAATATACAAAATACACATAAGATAACATAAATTTGTATAAAACTATATACAAAAATACACAAAAAATAATTGAAATTTGTATGAAAATAAATATACAAAATACACATTAAATTAGGTAAATTTGTATTGAAATACATATACAAAATACACATAAAATACTGAAAATTTGAATGAAAATACATAAACAAATACACTTAAAATAACATAAATTTGTATAAAAAAATATATACAAAACACAAATAGAATAATGTAAAATCGTATCAAAATAAATACACAGAATTTTAATAAAATAATTTAAATTTGTATGAAAATAAAGAAGGAAAATACTCATAAAATAACGCTTTTTTTTTTTAATATATATACAAAAATACGCATAAAAAAATTTGTTTGTATTAAAATAAATATACAAAATACACATACAATAAGGTAAATATGTATTGAAATAGATATGCAAAATACATATAAAACAATGTAAATTGGTTTCAAAATATATATACGAATACACATAAAATAACGTAGATTTGTATAAAATATATATTTACAAAATACATGTAAAATGAAGTAAATACGTATAAAAAAATGTATACAAAATACACATAAAATAATGTAATTTCGTATCAAAATAAATAAACAAAATACCAATAAAAGAATGTGTATTTGTATAAATATATATATATATACAAAATACACATAAAATATCGTAAATTTGTATAAAACTATATACAAAAATACACAGAAGTAATTAAATTCGTATGAAAATAGATATACAAAATACAGATAAAATAAGCTAAATTTGAATTGAAATGTATATACAAAATACATAAAATAATGTAAATTTGTATCAAAATTTTTATAAAAATACATATAATAACGTAAATTTGTTTAAAAATATATAAACAAATTACACATCAAGTAATGTAAATACGTATAAAAAATATGTACAAAATACACATATAATCATGTAATTCGTATCAAACTAAATAAACAAAATAGCAATAAAATAATGTATATTTGTATGAGAAAACATATACAAATACATATAAAATAACGCTAATTTCTATAAAAATATATGTCCAAAATGAACGTAAAATAAATTAACTTTGATAAAATATATATACAAAACACACATTAAATAATGTAAATGCGTACATAAAATAACCTAAATTTGTATAAAACTATATACAAAAATACACAAAAATAATTTAAATTTGTATGAAAAGAAATATACAAAATACACATAAAATTAGGTTAATTTCTATTGAAATACATATACAAAATACACATAAAATAATGTAAATTTGAAAGAAAATATATAAACAAATACACATATAATAACGTAAATTTGTTTGAAATATATATACAAAATACACATTAAATAATGTAAATATGTATAAAAAAATATATATAAAACACAAATAGAATAATGTAAAATCGTATGAAAATATATACACAGAATATTAATAAAATAATGTAAATTTGTATGAAAATTAAGATGCAAAATACCTATAAAATAACGCATTTTTTATAAAATTATTGATACCAAAATACACATAAAGTATTTGAATTTGTATCAAAATAAATATACAAAATGCACATACAATAACGTAAATTTGTATTGAAATAGATATGCAAAATACATATAAAATAATGTAAATTTGTTTCAAAATATATATGCGAATACACATAAAATAACGTAGATTTCTATAAAAATACATATACAAAATACACATAAAATTAAGTAAATACGTATAAAAAAATTTATACAAAATACACATAAAATAATGTAAATTCGTATAAATATAAATAAACAATATAGCAATAAAAGAATGTGTATTTGTATAAATATAAATATACAAAATACACATAAAATACCGTAAATTTATATAAAACTATATACATAAAATAACGCAAATTTCTATAAAAATATATGTACAAAAATGAACATAAAATAAATTTGCATAAAAATATATATACAAAACACACATTAGATAATGTAAATGAGTATAAAAATATGTATACAAAATACCTATGAAATAATCTAAATTCGTATCGAATTAAATTAAGAAAATACCAATATAATAATGTAATTTTGGATTAAAATATATATACAAAATACACATAAAATAACCTAAATACAAATACAAATATACACATAAAATAATTTTAAATTGAATGAAATAAATATACAAAATAAACATAAAATAAGGTAAATTTGTAATGATATATTTGAAAAAATACACAAAATAATATAAATTTGTATGAAAATATATATACAAATACATATTAAATAACATGAATTTGTATAAAATTTGTATCAAAATATATACTTATACACACAATAAAATAACGTAATTTTTTTATGAAAATGTATATACAAAATACACATAAAATAATTTAAATACGTAGAAAAATATATATACAAAAAACACATAAAATAATGTAAATATGAATAAAAATATATAAACAAATACACATAAAATAATGTAATTTCGTATCAAAATAAATAAACAAAATACCAATAAAAGAATGTGTATTTGTATAAATATATATATATATACAAAATACACATAAAATATCGTAAATTTGTATAAAACTATATACAAAAATACACAGAAGTAATTAAATTCGTATGAAAATAGATATACAAAATACAGATAAAATAAGCTAAATTTGAATTGAAATGTATATACAAAATACATAAAATAATGTAAATTTGTATCAAAATTTTTATAAAAATACATATAATAACGTAAATTTGTTTAAAAATATATAAACAAAATACACATCAAGTAATGTAAATACGTATAAAAAATATGTACAAAATACACATATAATCATGTAATTCGTATCAAACTAAATAAACAAAATAGCAATAAAATAATGTATATTTGTATGAGAAAACATATACAAATACATATAAAATAACGCTAATTTCTATAAAAATATATGTCCAAAAATGAACGTAAAATAAATTAACTTTGGATAAAAATATATATACAAAACACACATTAAATAATGTAAATGCGTACATAAAATAACCTAAATTTGTATAAAACTATATACAAAAATACAAAAAAATAATTTAAATTTGTATGAAAAGAAATATACAAAATACACATAAAATTAGGTTAATTTCTATTGAAATACATATACAAAATACACATAAAATAATGTAAATTTGAAAGAAAATATATAAACAAATACACATATAATAACGTAAATTTGTTTGAAATATATATACAAAATACACATTAAATAATGTAAATATGTATAAAAAAATATATATAAAACACAAATAGAATAATGTAAAATCGTATGAAAATATATACACAGAATATTAATAAAATAATGTAAATTTGTATGAAAATTAAGATGCAAAATACCTATAAAATAACGCATTTTTTATAAAATTATTGATACCAAAATACACATAAAGTATTTGAATTTGTATCAAAATAAATATACAAAATGCACATACAATAACGTAAATTTGTATTGAAATAGATATGCAAAATACATATAAAATAATGTAAATTTGTTTCAAAATATATATACGAATACACATAAAATAACGTAGATTTCTATAAAAATATATATACAAAATACACATAAAATTAAGTAAATACGTATAAAAAAATGTATACAAAAAGCACATAAAATAATGTAAATTCTTATAAATATAAATAAACAAAATACCAATAAAAGAATGTGTATTTGTATAAATATAAATATACAAAATACACATAAAATACCGTAAATTTATATAAACCTATAGACATAAAATAACGCAAATTTCTATAAAATATATGTACAAAATGAACATAAAATAAATTTGCATAAAATATATATACAAAACACATTAGATAATGTAAATGAGTATAAAAATATGTATACAAAATACCTATGAAATAATCTAAATTCGTATCGAATTAAATTAAGAAAATACCAATATAATAATGTAATTTTGGATTAAAATATATATACAAAATACACATAAAATAACCTAAATACAAATACAAATATACACATAAAATAATTTTAAATTGAATGAAATAAATATACAAAATAAACATAAAATAAGGTAAATTTGTAATGATATATTTGAAAAAATACACAAAATAATATAAATTTGTATGAAAATATATATACAAATACATATTAAATAACATGAATTTGTATAAAATTTGTATCAAAATATATACTTATACACACAATAAAATAACGTAATTTTTTTTATGAAAATGTATATACAAAATACACATAAAATAATTTAAATACGTAGAAAAATATATATACAAAAAACACATAAAATAATGTAAATATGAATAAAAATATATAAACAAATACACATAAAATAATGTAAATTTGGATAAAATATATATAGAAAATGAACATTAAATAATGTAAATATGTATAAAAAAATATATACAAAAAACACATAGAATTATGTTAAATCGTATCAAAATAAATAAAGAGAATATCAATAAAATAATGTAAATTTGTATGAAAATAAAGATGCAAAATATCCATATAATAACGCATATTTGCATAAAAATATATATACAAAAATACATATAAAATAATTAAATTTGAATTAAAATAAATATACGAAATGCACGTACAATAAAGTAAATTTGTATTGAAATAGATATGCAAAATACACATTAATAATGTAAATTTGTATCAAAATATATATACGAATTTCCATGAAAATATACATACAAAATAGATATACAAAATACACATATAACTAGTTAAATTTGTATTTAAATACATGTACAAAAAACACATAAAATAATGTAGATTTGTATGAAATGAAAACAAATACATTTTATATAAAATATATATACAAAATACACATAGAATAATGTAAAAACATATCAATATAAATACACAGAATATCGATAAAATAATGTAAAATTGTATGAAAATAAAGATGCAAAATACCCATAAAATACAGCATATTTATTTAAAAATACATATACAAAAATACACATTGATTAATCAAATTTGTATTAAAATTAATATACAAAATGCTCATACAGTAAGGTAAATTTGTATTGAAAAAATATGCAAAATACACATAAAACAATGTAAATTTGTTTAAAAATTTATATACGAATACACATAAAATAATGCAGATTTCTATAAAAATATATATACAAAATACACTTGAAATAATGTAAATACGTATAAAAATATATATACAAAATACACATTAAATAATGTTAATTCGTGTCAAAATAAATAAACAAAATATCATGAAAAGATTGTGTATTTGTATGAAAATAGATATACAAAATACACATAAAATAACCTAAATTTGTATAAAACTATATACAAAAATAAACAAAAATAATTTAAACTTGTATGAAAATAAATATACAAAAAACATATAAAAATAGGTAAATTTGTATTGAAATACATATACAAAATACACATAAAATAATGTAAATTTGAATGAAAATATATAAACATATAGACTTAAAATAACGTAAATTTGTATCAAATATATATACAAAAAAAACATTAAATAATGTAAATATGTATAAAAAAATATATACAAAACACAAATAAAATAATGTAAAATCGTATCAAAATAAATACAGAAAGTATTAATAAAATAATGTAAATTTGTATGAAAATTAAGATGCAAAATACCCATAAAGTAACGCATTTTTTATAGAAATATATATACGAAAAAAAATAAAATATTTGATTTTGTATTAAAATAAATAGATATACAAAATACACATAAAATAAGCTAAATTTGAATTGAAATATATATACAAAATACATAAAATAATGTAAATTTGTATCAAAATACTTATTCAAATACACATATAATAACGTAAATTTGTATAAAAATATATAAACAAAATACACATTAAATAATGTAAATACGTATAAAAAAATGTAAAAAATACACAAATAATCATGTAATTCGTATCAAAATTTATAGACAAAATTCCAATAAAATAATGTAAATTTCTATGGAAAAACATATACAAAATACACATAAATAACGCAAATATCAATAAAAATATATATAATATAATATATTTTTATACATATTTAAAATATTTAATGTATATTTTGTATATATATATTTTATCCAAATTTACGTGATTTTATATGTATTTGTTTATATATTTTCATACAAATTTACATTATTTAATGTGAGTTTTGTATATGTATTTCAATACAAATTTGCCTAACTTTATGTGTATTTTGCATATCTATTTTCAAACAAATTTAAATTATTTTTGTGTATTTTTGTATATATTTTTATACAAATTTTAGTTATTTTATTTGTTTTTTGTATACATATTTTCCTACAAATATACATTCTTTTATTGGAATTTTGTGTATTTAATTTTTTACGAATTTACATTATTTTATGTGTATTTTGTATATATATTTTTCTACGTATTTAAACTATTTTATTTGTATTTTATATATACATTTTCATAAAAAATTACGTTATTTTATTTTGTGTATTCGTATATATTTTGAAACAAATTTTATACAAATTCATGATATTTTATGTGTATTTGTATATATATTTTCATACAAATTTATATTATTTTATGTGTATTCTTACATATATTTTATTACAAATTTACCTTATTTTATGTTTATTTTGTATATTTATTTCATTGAATTTTAAATTATTTAATGTGTATATTTGTATTTGTATTTAGGTTATTTTATGTGTGTTTTCTATATATATTTTCATCCAAAATTACATTAATTTATTGTTATTTTCTTAATTTAACTCGATACGAATTTAGATTATTTCATAGGTATTTTGTATACATATTTTTATACTCATTTACATTATCTAATGTGTGTTTTGTATATATTTTTTATGCAAACTAATTTTATGTGCATTTTTGTACATATAATTTTATAGAAACTTAAAACGATATTTTATGTGTATTTTGTATATGTTTTCTCATACAAATTTACATTATTTAATTAGTTTTTTGTTTATTTATTTTGATACGAATGACTTGATTATTTGTGTATTTGTATATGTTTTTTCATACAAATTTATATTATTTGATTGGTATTTTGTTTATTTATTTTGATACGAATTACATGATTATATGTGTATTTTGTACATATTTTTTTATACGTATTTACATTATTTAATGTGTATTTTGTTTATATATTTTCATACAAATTTACCTCATTATATGTGTATTTGTATAAATATTTTGATACAAATTTACTTTATTTTATGTATTTTGTATATATATATATTTCAATTCAAATTTAGCTTATTTTGTGGGTATTTTGTATATCTATTTTCATACAAATTTAATTACTTTTGTGTATTTTTGTATATAGTTTTATACAAATTTACGTTATTTTATGTGTATTTTGTATATTTATATTTATACAAATACACATTCTTTTTTTGGTATTTGTTTATTTATTTTGATACGAATTTACATTATTTTATGTGTAATTTGTATACATTTTTTTATACGTATTTACTTCATTTATTCATTTATTTATTTGTATATATATTTTTATAGAAATCTACGTTATTTTATGTGTATTCGTATATATATTTTGAAACAAATTTACATTGTTTTATATGTATTTTGCATATCTATTTCAATACAGATTTACCTTATTGTATGTGTATTTTGTATATTTATTTTAATACAAATAAATTATTTTATGTGTTTTTTTGTAAATGTATTTTTATAAAAAAATGCGTTATTTTATGGGTATTTTGCATCTTTATTTACATACAAATTTACATTATTTTATTATCATTCTGTGTATTTTTTTTTATATGATTTTACATTATTCTATTTGTGTTTTGTATATATATTTTTTATACATATTAATTACATATTAATTAATGAGGATTTTGTATATATATTTTATACAAATTTACGTTAATTTAAGTGTATTTGTTTATATATTTTCATTCAAATTTACATTATTTTATGTGTATTTTGTATATGTATTTCAATACAAATTTACCTAATTTTATGTGTATTTTGTATATTTATTTTCATACAAATTTAATTTATTTTTGTGTATTTTTATATATAGTTTTATACAAATTTACGTTATTTTATGTGTATTTTATACATGTATTTTCATACAAATACACATTCTCTTATTGATATTTTCCTTATTTATTTTGTCACGAATTTACATTATTTAATGTGTATTTTGTATATATATTTTTATACGTATTTACATCATTTCATGTGTATTTTGTATATATATTTCTATAGAAATCTACGTTATTTTAAGTGTATTCGTATATATATTTTGAAACAAATCGTCATTATTTTATGTGTATTTTGTATATATATTTCATAAAAAATTTGCCTTATTTTATGTTTATTTTTATATCTATTTTCATCCAAATTCAAATTATTTTATGTGTATATATTTATTTGTATATACGTTCTTTTATGTGTATTTTCTATATATATTTTCATTCAAAATTACATTATTTTATCGGTATTTTGTTCATTTTTTTCGATACGAATTTAGATTATTTCATGTGTATTTTCTATACATATACATAAAGAGTAAATTTCTATGAAAATATATATTGAAAATACATATAAAATTATGTAAATAAGTATAAAAATATATATATATCAAATAATAAAAAAAATGAAAATTCAATATAAATTTACCTTATTGTATGTGCATTTTGTATATTTATTTCAATACAAATTTAAATATTTTATGTGTATTTTGGTATATATATTTTTATAAGAAGTGCGCTAATTTATGGGAATTTTGCATCTTTATTTTCATACAAACTTACATTATTTTATTTTCATAGAAATTTACTCTATTTTATGAGTATTCGTATATATATTTTGATACAAATTTACATTATTGATGTGTATTTTGCATATCTATTTCAATACTGATTTACCTTATTGTATGTGTATTTTGTATATTTATTTTAATACAAATTAATTTTTTTATGTGTATTTTTGTATATATATATTTCTATAAAAAAAATGCGTTATTTTATGGGTATTTTGCATCTTTATTTTCATACAAATTTACATTATTTTATTAATATTCTGTGTATTTATTTTGATACGATTTTACATTATTCTATTTGTGTTTTGTATATATTTTTTTATTCAAATTTACGTTATTTTAACTGTATTTGTTTATGTATTTTCATTCAAATTTACATTATTTCATGTGTATTTTGTATAAGTATTTCAATACAAATTTACCTAATTTTATGTGTATTTTGTATATTTATTTTCATACAAATATAAATTATTTTTGTGTATTTTTGTATATAGTTTTATATAAATTTATGTTATCTTATGTGTATTTTGTATATATATTTTCATACAAATACACATTCTTTTATTGATATTTTGTATATTTATTTTGACATGAATTTATATTATTTAATGTGTATTTTGTTTATATATATTTATACGTATTTACATCCTTTCATGTGTATTTTGTATATTTATAAAAAATGCGTTATTTTATGGGTATTTTGCATCTTTATTTTCATACAAATTTACATTATTTTATTTACATTCTATGTATTTATTATGATACGATTTTACATTATTCTATTTGTGTTTTGTATATATATTTTTAATACATATTTACAAAACACAAATAGAATAATGTAAATATTAATAAAATAATGTAAATTTGTATGAAAATTAAGATGCAAAATACCCATAAAATAACGCATTTTTTTTATAAAAATATATATACGAAAACACATAAAATATCTGATTTTGTATTAAAATAAGTATACAAAATGCACATACAATAAGGTAAATTTGTATTGAAATAGATACGCAAAATACATATAAAACAATGTAAATTTGTTTCAAAATATATAAAGGAGTACACATAAAATAACGTAGATTTCTATAAAAAAAATATATACAAAATACACATATAATTAAGTAAATACTTATAAAAAAAATGTAAACAATATACACATAAAATAATGTAAACTCGTATCAAAATAAATAAAAATACTTATAAAAAAATGTGTGTTTGTATAAATATTAATATACAAAATACACATAAAATAACGTAAATTTATATAAAACTATGTACAAAAATACATAAAAGTAATTAAATTTGTATTAAAATAGATATACAAAATACACATAAAATAAGCTAAATTTGAATTGAAATATATATACAAAATACATAAAATAAAATTTTTATCAAATTACTTATAAAAATACACATATAATAACGTAAATTTGTAAAAAAATATATAAACAAAATACACATTAAATAATGTAATTACGTAAAAAAAAATGTACAAAATACACAAACAATCATGTAATTCGTATCAAAATAAATAGACAAAATACCAATAAAATAATGTAAATTTCTATGAGAAAACATATAAAAAATACACATAAATAACGCAAATGTCAATAAAAATATATATAATATAATATATTTTTATACATATTTAAAATATTTAATGTATAGTTTGTACTATATATATATATTTTATCCAAATTTACGTTATTTTATGTGTATATTTATATATATTTTTATACTAAGTTACATTATTTTATGTAAATTTTGTATATGTATTTCAATACAAATATGCCTAACTTTATGTGGATTTTGCATATCTATTTTCAAAGAAATTTAAATCATTTTTGTGTATTTTTGTATATATTTTTATATAAATTTTAGTTATTTTATTTGTTTTTTGCATATATATTTTCCTACAAATATACATTCTTTTATTGGAATTTTGTGTATTTATTTTGTTACGAGTTTACATTATTTTATGTGTATTTTGTATATATATTTTTCTACGTATTTAAATTATTTTATGTGTATTTTATATATACATTTTCATAAAAAATTACGTTATTTTATTGTGTGTATTCGTATATATTTTGAAACAAATTTTTATACAAATTCATGTTATTTTATGTGTATTTGTATATATATTTTCATACAAATATATATTATTTTATGTGTATTTTAACATATATTTTATTACAACTTTACCTTATTTTATGTTTATTTTGTATATTTATTTCATTCAATTTTAAATTATTTATTGTGTTTATTTGTATTTGTATTTAGGTTATTTTATGTGTGTTTTCTATATATATTTTCATCCAAAATTACATTAATTTATTGTTATTTTCTCAATTTAACTCGATACGAATTTAGATTATTTCATAGGTATTTTGTATACATATTTTTATACTCATTTACATTATCTAATGTGTGTTTTGTATATATTTTTTTATGCAAATTAATTTTATGTGCATTTTTGTACATATTTTTATAGAAATTTGCGTTATTTTATGTGTATTTTGTATATATTTTCTCATACAAATTGACATTATTTAATTAGTTTTTTGTTTATTTATTTTGATACGAATGACATGATTATTTGTGTATTTTATACATATTTTTTGTATACGTATTTACATTTCTTAATGTGTATTTTGTTTATATATTTTTATACAAATTTACGTTATTATATGTGTATTTGTTAAAAATATTTTGAAACAAATTTACTTTATTTTATGTATTTTGTATATATATTTCAATTCAAATTTAGCTTATTTTGTGTGTATTTTGTATATCTATTTTCATACAAATTTAATTTCTTCTGTGTATTTTTGTATATAGTTTTATACAAATTTACGTTATTTTATGTGCATTTTGTATATTTATATTTATACAAATACACATTCTTTTATTGGTATTTTGTTTATTTATATTTATACGAATTTACATTATTGTATGTGTATTTTGTGTACTTTTTCTATTCGTATTTACTTAATTTTATGTGTATTTAGTATATATATTTTTATAGAAATCTACGTTATTATATGTGTATTCGTATATATATTTTGAAACAAATTTTCTTTGTTTTATATGTATTTTGCATATCTATTTCAATACAAATTTACCTTATTGTATGTGCATTTTGTATATTTATTTTAATACAAATTCAAATATTTTGTGTATTTTGGTATATATAATTAAAAAAAAATGCGTTGTTTTAAAGGTATTTTGCATCTTAGTTTTCATACAAATTTACATTATTTTATTAATATTCTGTGTATATATTTTGATACGATTTTATATTATACTATTTGTGTTTTGTATATATTTTTTAATACATATTTTCATTATTTAATATGCATTTTTTATATATATTTTATACAAATTTACGTTATTTTAAGCGTATTTCTTTATATAATTTCATTCAAATTTACATTATTTTAAATGTATTTTGTATATGTATTTCAATACAAATTTACCTAATTTTATGTGTATTTTGTATATTTATTTTCATACAAATTTAAATTATTTTTGTGTTTTTTTGTATATAGTTTTATACAAATTTAGGTTATTTTATGTTTATTTTCTATATCTATTTTCATACAAATACACATTCTTTTATTGATATTTTGTTTATTTATTTTGACGCGAGTTTACATTATTTAATGGCTTCCTACAAATGAATAGACCATTTATTATTATTATTATTATTATTTTATTGCTATTTTGTTTATTTATTTTGATACGAATTACATGATTATATGTGTATTTTGTACATATTTTTTATACGTGTTTACATTATTTAATGTGTATTTTGTTAATATATTTTTAAACAAATTAACGTTATTAAATGTGTATTTGTGTAAATATTTTGATACAAATTTACATTATTTTATGTATTTTGTATATACATTTCAATTCAAATTTAGCTTATTTTATTTTTATTTTGTATATATATTTTCATACAAATTTAATTACTTCTGTGTATTTTTGTATATTGTTTAATACAAATTTACGTTATTTTATGTGTATTTTGTATATTTATATGTATACAAATACACATTCTTTTATTGGTATTTTGTTTATTTATTTTGATACGAATTTACATTATTTTATGTGTATTTTGTATACATTTGTTTATACGTATTTACTTCTTTTTATGTGTATTTTGTATATATTTTTATAGAAATCTACGTTATTTTGTGTGTATTCGTATATATAGAAACAAATTTACATTGTTTTATATGTATTTTGCATATATATTTCAATACAAATTTACATTTTTGTATGTGCATTTTGTATATTTATTTTAATACAAATTCAAATATTTTATGTGTATTTTGGTATATATATTTTTATAAAAAAAATGCGTTTCTTAATGGGTATTTTGCATCTTAATTTACATACAAATTTACATTATTTTATTAAGATTCTGTGTATTTATTTTGATACTATTTTACATTATTCTATTTGTGTTTTGAATATATATTTTTTTATACATATTTACATAATTTAATGTGTATTTTTTATATATATTTTATACAAATTTACTTAATTTTAGGTGTATTTTTTAAATATTTTTATTCAAATTCAAATATTATTTTATGTGTATTTTGTATATGTATTTCAATACAAATCTACCTAATTTTATGTATATTTTGTACATTTATTTAAATACAAATGTATTTAATTATATGAGTATTTTGTATATCTATTTTCATACAAATTGAAATTAATTTTGTGTATTTTTGTATATATTTTTATACAAATATGTTTTGTATATTTTTTTTCCTACATATATACGTTCTTTTATCGTAGTTTTGTTTATTTATTTTTATACGAATTTACATTATTTTAGGTGTATTTGATATGTATATTTTTATACTTATTTATATCATTTTATTTGTGTTTTGAATATATATTTTCATAGAAATTTACTCTATTTTATGGGTATTCGTATATATATTTTGATACAAATTTACATTATTTATGTTTATTTTGCAGATATATTTCAATACAAATTTACCATATTGTATGTGAATTTTGTATATATATTTTAATACAAATTTAATCATTTTATGTGTATTTTTGTAAAAATATGCGTTATTATCTGGGTATTTTGCATCTTTATTTTCATACAAATTTAAATTATTTTATTGATATTCTGTTTATTTATTTTGATACGATTTTACATTATTCTATGTGTATTTTGTATATATATTTTTATACACATTTACATTATTTAATGTATATATTGTATATATATTTTATATAAATTTACGCTATTTTATGTGTATTTGTTTATATATTTTCATACAAATTTACAATATTTTATGTGTAATTTGTATATGTATTTCAATACAGATTTGCCTAATTTTATGTGTATTTTGCATATCTATTCTCAAATAAATTTAAATTATTTTTATGTATTTTTTATATATTTTTATACAAATTTTAGTTATTTTATTTGTATTTTGAATTTATATTTTCCTACAAATATACATTCTTTTAGTGGAATTTTGTTCATTTATTTTCATAAAAATTTACATAATTTTATGTGTATTTTGTATATATATTTTTCTACGCATTTACATTATTTTATGTGTATTTTTTATATATATTTTCATAAAAATTTACGTTATTTTATTGTGTGTATTCGTATATGTTTTTATGCAAATTTACATTATTTTATGTTTATTTTGCATATCTATTTCAATATAGATTTACCTTATTGTATGTGTATTTTGTATATTTATTTTAATACAAATTTAATTATTTTATGTGTACTTTGTATACATTTTCTTATACGTATTTACTTCATTTAATGTGTATTTTGTATATATATTTTTATAGTAATCTACGTTATTTTATGTGTGTTGGTATATATATTTTGAAGCAAATTTACATTGTTTTATATGTATTTAGCATATCTATTTCAATATAAATCTACCTTATTGTATGTGCATTTTGTATATTTATTGTAATACAAATTTAAATATTTTATTATTTTGGTATATATATTTTAATAAAAAGAGTTTTATATAAATTTAAAATATTTTATGTGTATTTTGTATATCTATTTTCATACAAATACACATTTTTTATTGATATTTTGTTTATTTATTTTGACGCGAATTCACATTATTTAATGTGTATTGTGTATATATATTTTTATACGTATATACGTCATTTCATATGTATTTTGTATATATATTTCTATAGAAATATATGTTATTTTATGTGTATTCGTATATATATTTTGAAACAAATATACATTGTTTTATGTGCATTTTGCATATTTTTTCAATATAAATTTACCTTATTGTACGTGCATTTTGTATATTAATTTTAATACAAATTTAATTATTCTATGTGTATTTTTGTATATGTATTTTCGTAAAAAAATGCTTTATTTTATGGGTATTTTGCATCTTTATTTTCATACAAATTTACCTTATTTTATTGATATTCTGTGTATTTATTTTGATACGAATTTACATTATTCTATGTATATTTTGTATATATTTTTCATACAAATGAACGTTATTTTATGTGAATTTGTTTTCATTTCATACAAATTTACATTATTTTATGTGTATTTTGTACATGTATTTAAATACAAATTTAACTAATTATATGTGTATTATGTACATATATTTTCATAGAAATTGAAATTAATTTTGTGTATTTTAGTATATATTTTTATTCAAATTTTCGTAGTTTTATGTGAATTTTGTATATTTATTTTCCTACAAATATACGTTCTTTTATCGGAATTTTGTTTATTTATTTTGATACGAATTTTCATTATTTTAGGTGTATTTGATATATATATTTTTATACTTATTTACATAATTTTATATGTATTTTGAATATATATTTTCATAGAAACTTACTCTATTTTATGTGTATTCGTATATATATTTTGATACAAATTTACATTATTTATGTGTATTTCGCATATCTACTTCAATATAAATTTTCTTTATTGTATGTTCCTTTTGTATATTTATTTTGATGCAAATTTAATTATTTTATGTGTATTTTTGAATATATATTTTTAAACAAATATGCGTTATTATATGGGTATTTTGCATCTTTATTTTCATACAGATCTACATTATTTTATTGATTGTCTGTTTATTTATTTTGATACGATTTTACGTTATTCTGTGTATTTTGTATATATATTTTTAGACATATTTGCATTATTTCATGTATATTTTGTACATATATTTTATGGAAATTCACGTTATCTTATGTGTATTTGTTTATATATTTTCATACAAATTTACATTATTTTATGTGTATTTTGTATATGTATTTCAATAAAAATTTGCCTAATTTCATTTGTATTTTGCATTTCTATTTTCAAACAAATTTAAATTATTTTTGTGTATTTTTGTATTATTTTTATACAATTTTATTTTATTTTATTTCTTTTTTGTATATATATTTTCCTACACATATACATTCTTTTAGAGGAAATTTTGTTTATTTATTTTGATACGAATTTACATTATTTTATGTGTATTTTGTATATATATTTTTCTATGTATTTACATTATTTTATGTGTATTTTGTACATATATTTTCATAAAAAAAATTACGTAATTTTATTGTGTGAATTCGTATATATTTTGATAAAAATTTTCATTATTTTATGTGTTTTTTGCATATCTATTTCAATAAAAATCTACCTTATTGTATGTGTATTTTGTATATTTATTTTAATACAAATTTAATTATTTTATGTGTATTTTTGTATATATTTTTTTTTAAATATGAGATATTTTATGGGTATTTTGCATCTTTAATTTTATAAATTTTTACATTACGTACATATCTTTTATACGTATTTATATTATTTAATGTGTATTTTGTTTATATATTTTTATACAAATTAACGTTATTATATGTGTATTTGAATATATATTTTGATACAAATTTACATTATTATATGTATTTTCTATATTTATCTCAATTCAAATTTAGCTTATTTTATGTGTCTTTTGTATATCTATTTTCATACAAATTTAATTATTTTTGTTTATTTTTGTATTAAGTTTTATACAATTTTACGTTAATTTATGTGTATTTTGTATATTTATATTTATACAAGTAAACATTCTTTTATTGGCATTTAGTTTATTTATTTTGATACGAATTAACATTATTTTATGTGTATTTTGTATACATTTTCTTATACGTATTAACTTCATTTTATGTGTATTTTGTATATATATTTTATAGAAATCTACGTTATTTTATGTGTATTCGTATGTATATTTTGAAACAAATTTACATTGTTTTATATGTATTTTGCATATTTATTTCAATACAAATTTACCGTTTTGTATGTGCATATTGTATATTTATTGTAATACAAATTTAAATATTTTATGTGCATTTTGGTATATATATTTTTATAAAAAATGAGTTGTTTTATGGGTATTTTGCATCTTTATTTTCATACAAATTTACATTATTTTATTAATATTCTGTGTATTTATTTTGATACTATTTTACATTATTCTTTTTGTGTTTTGTATATATTTTCTTATATATATTTACATTATTTAATGTGTAGTTTCTATATATATTTCATACAAATTTTCGTTATTTTAAGTGTATTTGTTTATATATTTTTATTCAAATTTATATTATTTTATGTGTATTTTGTATATGTATTTCAATAGAAATTGACCTAATTTCATGTGTATTTTGCATATATATTTTATACAAATTTGAATTATTTTTTGTGTATTTTTGTATAGAGTTTTATACAAATTTACTGATATTTATTTATTGATTTATTATATTATATTATATATTAATTTATTGATATTTTGTTTATTTATTTTGATGCGAATATACATTATTTAATGTGTATTGTGTATATATATTTTTATACGTATTTACATCATTTCATGTGTATTTTGTATATATATTTCTATAGAAATATACGTTATTTTATGTGTATTCCTATATATATTTTGAAACAAATACACATTGTTTTATGTGCATTTTGCATATTTTTTCAATACAAATTTACCTTATTTTACGTGCATTTTGTATATTAATTTTAATACAAATTTAGCTATTCTATGTGTATTTTTGTATGTGTATTTTTATAAAAATATGCTTTATTTTATGGGTATTTTACATCTTTATTTTCATACAAAATTACATTATTTTATTGATATTCTGTGTATTTATTTTGATACGATTTTACATTATTCTATGTATATTTTGTATATCTATTTTATACCAATGTACGTTATTTTATGTGAATTTGTTTTCATTTCATACAAATTTACATTATTTTATGTGAATTTTGTACATGTATTTAAATACAAATTTAACTAATTATATGTGTATTTTGTATATCTATTTTCATACAAATTGAAATTAATTTTGTGTATTTTTGTATATATTTTTATTCAAATTTTCGTAATTTTATGTGTATTTTGTATATTTATTTTCCTACAAATATACGTTCTTTTATCGGAATTTTATTTATTTATTTTGATACGAATTTTCATTTTTTTTTTGGTGTATTTAATATATATATTTTTATACTTATTTACATAATTTTATATGTATTTTGAATAAATATTTTCATAGAAATTTACTCTATATATATATATATATATATATATATATATATATATATATATATATATATATATATATATATATATATATATATATATATATATATATATATATATATATATATATATATATATATATATATATATATATATATGTATAGAAAATACACATGAAATAATCTAAATTCGTATCGAAATAAATGAACAAAATAATGATAAAATAATGTAATTTTGAATGAAAATATATATAGAAAATACACATAAAACAACTTAAATACAAATAAATATATACACATAAAATGATTTGAATTTGAATGAAAATAGATATAAAAATAAACTTAAAATAAGGCAAATTTATAATGAAATATATATACAAAATACACATAAAATAATGTAGATCTGTTTCAAAATATATATACGAATACACATAAAATAACGTAGATTTCTATAGAAATATATATACAAAATACACATGAAATGTTGTAAATACGTATAAAAATATATACTCAAAATACACATTAAATAATGTAAATTCGTGTCAAAATAAATAATTAAAATATCAATAAAAGAATGTGTATTTGTATGAAAATACATATACAAAATACACATAAAATAACGTAAATTTGTATAAAACTATATAAAAAAATACACAAACATAAGTTAAATTTGTATGAAAATGAATTTACAAAATACACGTAAAACTAGGTAAATTTGTAAAGAAATACATATACAAAATAGACATAAAATAATGTAAATTTGAATGAAAATATATAAACAAATACACTTAAATTAACATAAATTTGTATAAAATATATATAAAAAATACTCATTAAATAATGAAAATATGTATAAAAAATATATATACAAAACACAAATACAATAATGTAAAATCGTATTAAAATAAATACACAGAATGTAAAAAAAATAATGTAAATTTGTATGAAAATAAAGATGCAAAATACCCATAAAATAACGCATTTTATATAAATATACAAAATACACATGAAAGGATGTAAATACGTATAAAAATATATATACAAAATACACATTAAATAATGTAAATTCGCGTCAAAATAAATAAACAAAATGTCAATAAAAGAATGTGTATTTGTATGAAAATAAATATACAAAATACACATAAGATAACTTAAATTTGTATAAAACTATATACAAAAAATACACAAAAATAATTTAAATTTGTATGAAAATAAATATACAAAAAACATATAAAAATAGGTAAATTTGTATTGAAATACATATACAAAATACACATAAAATACTGTAAATTTGAATGAAAATACATAAACAAATACAATTAAAATAACGTAAATTTGTATAAAAAAATATATACAAAACACAAATAGAATAATGTAAAATCGTATCAAAATAAATACACAGAATATTAATAAAATAAAGTAAATTTGTATGAAAATAAAGAAGCAAAATACCCATAAAATAACGCATTTTTTTTAAATATATATACAAAAATACACATAAAAAAATTTATTTGTATTAAAATAAATATACAAAATACACATACAATAAGGTAAATCTGTATTGAAATAGATATGCAAAATACATATAAAACAATGTAAATATGTTTAAAATTATATATACGAATACACATAAAATAACGTAGATTTGTATAAAAATATATATACAAAATACACGTAAAATGAAGTAAATACGTATAAAAAAATGTAATCAAAATACACATAAAATAATGTAAATTCGTATTAAAATAAATAAACAAAGTACCAATAAAAAATGTGTATTTGTATAAATATAAATATACAAAATACACATAAAATAACGTAGATTTGTATAAAACTATATACAAAAATACACATAAGTAATTAAATTCATATGAAAATAGATATACAAAATACAGATAAAATAAGCTAAATTTGAATTGAAATGTATATACAAAATGCATAAGATAATGTAAATTTGTATCAAAATATTTATAAAAATACACATAATAACGTAAATTTGTTTAAAAATATATAAACAAAATACACATTAAGTAATGTAAATACGTATAAAAAACATGTACAAAATACACATATAATCATGTAATTCGTATCAAACTAAATAAACAAAATAGCAATAAAATAATGTAAATAATGTAAATTTGAATCAAAATATATATTCAAATACACATATATTAAAATTAATATACAAAATGCGTATATAATAAGGTAAATTTGTATTGAAAAAATATGCAACATACACGTTTACTTATACAAATTTATAGTATTTTATTGGTATTTTGTTTATTTATTTTGATACGAATTACATGATTATATTATGTGTATTTTGTACATATTTCTTTATACGTATTTACATTATTTAATGTGTATTTTGTTTATATATTTTCATACAAATTTACGTTATTATATGTGTATTTGTATAAATATTTTGATACAAATTTACTTTATTTTATGTATTTTGTATATATATTTCAATTCAAATTTAGCTTATTTTGTGTGTATTTTGTATATATTTTCATACAAATGTAATTACTTCTGTGTATTTTTGTATATAGTTTTATATAAATTTACGTTATTTTATGTGTATTTTGTATATTTATATTTATACAAATACACATTCTTTTATTGGTATTTTGTTTATTTATTTTGATACTAATTTACATTATTTTATGTGTATTTTGTATACATTTTTTATACGTATTTACTTAATTTTATGTGTATTTTGTATATATATTTTCATAAAAATCTACCTTATTTCATGTGTATTCGTATATTTATTTTGAAACAAATTTACATTGTTTATATGTATTTTGAATATCTATTTCATTATTATTATTTTATGTTGTATTATGTATTTTCATTTATTTATTTATTATTTATTTATTTTTTTATATTTATTTTTGTTTATATTTTTTTATTTATGTATTTTTTATTATTATTTTTTTTTTTTTATTTATTTCATTTTTTTATTTTGTATTTTGTATAGTTTTATTTATTGATTTATGTTGTATTATTATATATATATTTTATTATATCATTCTTTTTTTATTTTTATTTTGTTTATTTTTTTTTTTTTTAGTTTACATTATTTATTATTTATTTATTAGTATTTTTTATTACTATTTATTATTTTATTTTTTATTTTGTATATTTTTATTTGATATATATTTATTTTCATGAATTCGCATATATATTTTGAAACAAATTTACATTGTTTATATGTATTTTCCATATCTATTTTTGTGTATTCTGTATTTATTTTTGTTATACATAGGATTATGTAAAATCGTATCAAAATAGTTACACAGAATATCAATAAAATAGTTTAAATTTGTATGAAAATAAAGATGCAAAATACCCATAAGATAAAGCATATTTTTTTTTAAAAATACATATACAAAAATACACATAGAATAATTAAATTTGTATTAAAATTAATATACAAAATGCACACATACAATAAGGTAAATTTGTATTGAAAAAAAACGCATAATACAAATAAAACAGTGTAAATTTGTTTCAAAATATATACACGAATACACATAAAATAACGTAGATTTCTATAGAAATATATATACAAAATACACATGAAATTATGTAAATACGTATAAAAATATATATATAAAATACATATTAAGTTATGTAAATTCGTGACAAAATAAATAAACAAAATATCATGAAAAGAATGTGTATTTGTATGAAAATAAATAATAGATAATAAATTTGTATGTATTAAATATGCAAGATTCACATTAAATAATGTAAATATGTATAAAAAAAAATATATACAAAAAAAAAATAGAATAATGTAAAATCGTATCAAAATAAATACACCGAATATTAATAAAATAATGTAAATTTGTATGAAAATAAAGATGCAAAACTCCCATCAAATAGCGCATTTCTGATAAAAATATATATACCAAAATACACATAAAACATTTAAATTTGTATTGAAATAAATATACAAAATGCACATACAATAAGGTAAACTTCTGTTGAAAGAGATATGCAAAAATACATATAAAAAATTGTAAATTTGTTTCAAAATATATATACGAATACACATAAAATAACGTAGATTTCTATAAAAATATATATACAAAATTCACATAAAATTAGGTAAATACGTATAAAAAAATGTAAACAAAATACACATAAAATAATATAAATTCGAAACAAAATAAATAAACAAAATACCAATAAAAGAATGTGTTTTTGTTCTGTGTATTTTTGTATATAGTTTTATACAAATTTACGATATTTTATGTGTATTTTGTATATTTATATTTATACAAATATACATTCTTTTACTGGTATTTTGTTAATTTATTTTGATACGATTTTTATGTGTATTTTGTATTCATTTTTTTTATAAGTATTTACTTCATTTTATGTGTATTTTGTATATATTTTTATAGAAATCAACGTTATCTTATGTGTATTCGTATATATATTTTGAAACAAATTTACATTGTTTTATATGTATTTTGCATATCTATTTCAATACAAATTTACCCTACAGTATGTGCATGTTTTATATTTATTTTAATACAAATTTTAATATTTTATGTGTATTTTGGTATATATATTTAAAAAAAAAATGCGTTATTTTATGGCTATTTTTCATCTTTATTTTCATACAAATTTATATTATTTAATTAACATTCTGTGTATTTATTTTGATACGATTTTACATTATTCTATTTGTGTTTTGTATATATTTTTTTAAACATATTCACATTATTTAATTATTGATATTCTGTGTATTTATTTTGATACGATTTTACATTATTCTATGTGTATTTTGTATATATTTTTCATTTAATTTAGCTTATTTTATGTGTATTTTGTATATCTATTTATTTTAATACAAAATCAAATATTTTATGTTTTTTCGTTTATATATTTTTATAAAAAATGCGTTATTTTATGGGTATTTTGCATCTTAATTTTCATACAAACTTACATTATTTTATTAATATTTTCTGTATTTATTTTGATATGATTTTACATGATTTTATTTGGGTTTTGTATATATTTTTTTATACATATTTACATTAATTAATGTGTTTTTTGTATATATATTTGATACAAATTTACGTTATTTTAAGTCTATATGTTTCTATATTTTCATTCAAATTTACATTATTTTATGTGTATTTTGTATATGTATTTCAATTCAAATTTACCTAATTTTATATGTTTTTTGTATATTTATTTTCATACAACTTTAAATTATTTTTGTGTATTTTTGTTTATAGTTTTATACAAATTTAGGTTATTTTATGTGTATTTTGTATATCTATTTTCATACAAATACACATTCTTTTCATGATATTTTGTTTATTTATTTTGACACGAATTAACATTATTTAATGTGTATTTTGTATATATATTTTTATACGTATTTACATTATTTCAAGTGTATTTTGTATATATATTTCTATAGAAATCTGCGTTATTTTATGTGTATTCGTATATATATTTTGAAACAAATTTACATTGTTTTATGTGTATTTTGCATATTTTTTCAATACAAATTTACCTTATTGTATGTGCATTTTGTATATTAATTTTAATACAAATTTGATTAATCAATGTGTATTTTTGTATATGTATTTTTATAAAAATATGCTTTATTTTATGGGTATTTTGCATCTTTATTTTCATACAAATTTACATTATTTTATTGATATTCTTTGTTTTTATTTTTAAATGATTTTACATTATTCTATGTGTATTTTGTATATATATTTTATATAAAATGTATTTGTTTTCATTTCATACAAATCTACATTATTTTATGTATTTTATTTACATGTATACACATAAAATATTTAGATTTGAATTGAAATAAATATACAAAATGCACATACAATAAGGTAAACTTCTATTGAAAGAGATATGCAAAAATACATATAAAACAATGTAAATTTGTTTCAAAATATATATACGAATACACATAAAATAACGTAGATTTCTATAAAAATATATATACAAAATACACATAAAATTAAGTAAATACGTATAAAAAAATGTAAACAAAATACACATAAAATAATGTAAATTCGAAACAAAATAAATAAACAAAAATATAAATGTACAATATACACATACAAAATAAACATAAAATAAGGTAAATTTGTAATGTATGTACAAAATACACATAAAATAATGTAAATTTATATGAAAATATATATACAAATACACATAAAATACCATGAATTTGTATAAAAATATATATTCAAAATAAATTTTAAATAATGTAAATGCGTATAAAAATATATATACAAAGTACATATAAAATAATGTAAATTCGTATCAGTATAAATCAACAAAATACCAATAAAATAATATATATTTGAATGAAAATAGATTTACAAAATACACATAACATAACTAAAATTTATATAGATTTCTATAAAAATACATATACAAAATACACATAAAATTAAGTAAATACGTATAAAAAAATGTATACAAAATACACATAAAATAATGTAAATTCGTATAAATGTAAATAAACAGTACCAATAAAAGAATGTGTATTTGTATAAATATAAATATATAAAATGCACATAAAATAACGTAAATTTATATAAAACTATATACATAAAATAACGCAAATTTCTATAAAAATATATGTACAAAAATGAGCATTAAATAAATTTGCATAAAAATATATATACAAAACACACATTAGATAATGTAAATGAGTATAAAAATATGTATACAAAATACCTATGAAATAATCTAAATTCGTATCGAATTAAATTAAGAAATACCAATAAAATAATGTAATTTTGGATGAAAATATATATACAAAATACACATAAAATAACCTAAATACAAATACAAATATACACATAAAATAATTTAAAATTGAATGAAATAAATATACAAAATAAACATAAAATAAGGTAAATTTGTAATGAAATATATGAAAAAATACACATAAAATAATATAAATTTGTATGAAAATATATATACAAATACACATTAAATAACATGAATTTGTATAAAATTTGTATCAAAATATATACTTATACACACAATAAAATAACGTAATTTTTTTATGAAAATGTATATACAAAATACACATAAAATAATTTAAATACGTAGAAAAATATATATACAAAAAACCCATAAAATAATGTAAATATGTATGAAAATATATAAACAAATACACATAAAATAATGGAAATTTGGATAAAATATATATCATAAAATAATGTAAATTCGTATCAAAATAAATAAACAAAAAAGCAATAAAAGAATGTGTATTTGTATGAATATAAATTTACAAAATACACATAAAATAACGTAAATTTATATAAAACTATATACAAAAATACACAGAAGTAATTAAATTTGTATTAAAATATAAACAAATACACACGAAATAATCTAAATTTGAATTGAAATATATATACAAAATACATGAAATAAAGTAAATTTGTATCAAAATATTTATAAATACACATATAATAACGTAAATTTGTATGAAAATATATCAACAAAATACACATTATATAATGTAAATACGTATAAAAAAATATGTACAAAATACACATATAATCATGTAATTCGTATCAAAATAAATAAACAAAATACCAATAAAATAATATAAATTTGTATGAGTAAACGTTCATGTGTATTTTGCATATATATTTTATACAAATTTAAATTATTTTTTGTGTATTTTTGTATAGAGTTTTATACAAATTTACTGATATTTATTTATTGATTTATTATATTATATTATATATTAATTTATTGATATTTTGTTTATTTATTTTGATGCGAATTTACATTATTTAATGTGTATTGTGTATATATATTTTTATACGTATTTACATCATTTCATGTGTATTTTGTATATATATTTCTATAGAAATATACGTTATTTTATGTGTATTCGTATATATATTTTGAAACAAATACACATTGTTTTATGTGCATTTTGCATATTTTTTCAATACAAATTTACCTTATTGTACGTGCATTTTGTATATTAATTTTAATACAAATTTAGCTATTCTATGTGTATTTTTGTATGTGTATTTTTATAAAAATATGCTTTATTGTATGGGTATTTTACATCTTTATTTTCATACAAAATTACATTATTTTATTTATATTCTGTGTATTTATTTTGATACGATTTTACATTATTCTACGTATATTTTGAATATCTATTTTATACCAATGTACGTTATTTTATGTGAATTTGTTTTCATTTCATACAAATTTACATTATTTTATGTGAATTTTGTACATGTATTTAAATACAAATTTAACTAATTATATGTGTATTTTGTATATCTATTTTCATACAAATTGAAATTAATTTTGTGTATTTTTGTATATATTTTTATTCAAATTTTCGTAATTTTATGTGTATTTTGTATATTTATTTTCCTACAAATATACGTTCTTTTATCGGAATTTTATTTATTTATTTTGATACGAATTTTCATTTTTTTTTAGGTGTATTTGATATATATATTTTTATACTTATTTACATAATTTTATATGTATTTTGAATAAATATTTTCATAGAAATTTACTCTATATATATATATGTATAGAAAATACACATGAAATAATCTAAATTCGTATCGAAATAAATGAACAAAATACCGATAAAATAATGTAATTTTGAATGAAAATATATATAGAAAATACACATAAAACAACGTAAATACAAATAAATATATACACATAAAATGATTTGAATTTGAATGAAAATAGATATAAAAATAAACTTAAAATAAGGCAAATTTATAATGAAATATATATACAAAATACACATAAAATAATGTAGGTCTGTTTCAAAAAATATATACGAATACACATAAAATAACGTAGATTTCTATAGAAATATATATACAAAATACACATGAAATGTTGTAAATACGTATAAAAATATATATTCAAAATACACATTAAATAATGTAAATTCGTGTCAAAATAAATAATTAAAATATCAATAAAAGAATGTGTATTTGTATGAAAATACATATACAAAATACACATAAAATAACGTAAATTTGTATAAAACTATATATAAAAATACACAAACATAAGTTAAATTTGTATGAAAATGAATTTACAAAATACACGTAAAATTAGGTAAATTTGTAAAGAAATACATATACAAAATACACATAAAATAATGTAAATTTGATGAATTTACAAAATACACGTAAAATTAGGTAAATTTGTAAAGAAATACATATACAAAATACACATAAAATAATGTAAATTTGAATGAAAATATATAAACAAATACACTTAAATTAACATAAATTTGTATAAAATATATATAAAAAATACTCATTAAATAATGAAAATATGTATAAAAAATATATATACAAAACACAAATAGAATAATGTAAAATCGTATTAAAATATATACACATAATGTAAATAAAATAATGTAAATTTGTATGAAAATAAAGATGCAAAATACCCATAAAATAACGCATTTTATATAAATATACAAAATACACATGAAAGGATGTAAATACGTATAAAAATATATATATACAAAATACACATTAAATAATGTAAATTCGCGTCAAAATAAATAAACAAAATGTCAATAAAAGAATGTGTATTTGTATGAAAATAAATATACAAAATACACATAAGATAACTTAAATTTGTATAAAACTATATACAAAAATACACAAAAATAATTTAAATTTGTATGAAAATAAATATACAAAAAACATATAAAAATAGGTAAATTTGTATTGAAATACATACACAAAATACACATAAAATACTGTAAATTTGAATGAAAATACATAAACAAATACAATTAAAATAACGTAAATTTATATAAAAAAATATATACAAAACACAAATAGAATAATGTAAAATCGTAGCAAAATAAATACACAGAATATTAATAAAATAATGTAAATTTGTATGAAAATAAAGAAGCAAAATACCCATAAAATAACGCATTTTTTTTAAATATATATACAAAAATACACATAAAAAATTTATTTGTATTAAAATAAATATACAAAATACACATACAATAAGGTAAATCTGTATTGAAATAGATATGCAAAATACATATAAAACAATGTAAATATGTTTCAAAATATATATACGAATACACATAAAATAACGTAGATTTGTATAAAAATATATATACAAAATACACGTAAAATGAAGTAAATACGTATAAAAAAAACACATAAAATAATGTAAATTCGTATTAAAATAAATAAACAAAATACCAATAAAAAATGTTTATTTGTATAAATATAAATATACAAAATACACATAAAATAATTTAGATTTGTATAAAACTATATACAAAAATACACAGAAGTAATTAAATTCATATGAAAATAGATATACAAAATACAGATAAAATAAGCTAAATTTGAATTGAAATGTATATACAAAATGCATAAGATAATGTAAATTTGTATGAAAATATTGAAAAAAATACACATAATAACGTAAATTTGTTTAAAAATATATAAACAAAATACACATAATGTAATGTAAATACGTATAAAAAATATGTACAAAATACACATATAATCATGTAATTCGTATCAAACTAAATAAACAAAATAGCAATAAAATAATGTAAATAATGTAAATTTGTATCAAAATATATATTCAAATACACATATATTAAAATTAATATACAAAATGCGTATATAATAAGGTAAATTTGTATTGAAAAAATATGCAACATACACGTTTACTTATACAAATTTATAGTATTTTATTGGTATTTTGTTTATTTATTTTGATACGAATTACATGATTATATTATGTGTATTTTGTACATATTTCTTTATACGTATTTACATTATTTAATGTGTATTTTGTTTATATATTTTCATACAAATTTACGTTATTATATGTGTATTTGTATAAATATTTTATAAATTTATTATTTTTCATGTATTTTGTATATATTTCAATTCAAATTTATTATTTTATGTGTATTTTATATATTTTATTACAAATTTAATTATTTATGTGTATTTTTGTATATAGTTTTATACAAATTTACGTTATTTTATGTGTATTTTGTATATATATTGTCATAAAAAATTACATTATTTTATTGATTTCTTTTTTGTTTGTTTTGATTTGAATTTACATTATTTTATGTGTATTTTGTATATTTTTTAAATACAAATTTATTTCATTTCATGCGTATTTTGTATAGTTTTAAACAAATTTATATTATTTAATGTGTATTTTGTATATATATATTTATACAAATACACCTTCTTTTATTGGTATTTTGTTAATTTTTTTTTATACTAATTTACATTATTTTATGAGTATTTTGTATACATTTTTTATACGTATTACTTAATTTTATGTGTATTTTGTATATATATTTTTATAGAAATCTACCTTATTTCATGTGTATTCGCATATATATTTTGAAACAAATTTACATTGTTTATATGTATTTTGCATATCTATTTTTGTGTATTCTGTATTTATTTTTGTTATACATAGAATAATGTAAAATCGTATCAAAATAGGTACACAGAATATCAATAAAATAGTTTAAATTTGTATGAAAATAAAGATGCAAAATACCCATAAGATAAAGCATATTTTTTTTTAAAAATACATATACAAAAATACACATAGAATAATTAAATTTGTATTAAAATTAATATACAAAATGCACACATACAATAAGGTTAATTTGTATTGAAAAAAAACGCATAATACAAATAAAACAGTGTAAATTTGTTTCAAAATATATACACGAATACACATAAAATAACGTAGATTTCTATAGAAATATATATACAAAATACACATGAAATTATGTAAATACGTATAAAAATATATATATAAAATACATATTAAGTAATGTAAATTCGTGACAAATAAATAAACAAAATATCATGAAAAGAATGTGTATTTGTATGAAAATAAATAATAGATAATAAATTTGGATGTAATAAATATGCAAGATTCACATTAAATAATGTAAATATGTATAAAAAAAAATATATACAAAAAAAAATAGAATAATGTAAAATCGTATCAAAATAAATACACCGAATATTAATAAAATAATGTAAATTTGTATGAAAATAAAGATGCAAAACTCCCATCAAATAGCGCATTTCTGATAAAAATATATATACCAAAATACACATAAAACATTTAAATTTGTATTGAAATAAATATACAAAATGCACATACAATAAGGTAAACTTCTGTTGAAAGAGATATGCAAAAATACATATAAAAAATTGTAAATTTGTTTCAAAATATATATACGAATACACATAAAATAACGTAGATTTCTATAAAAATATATATACAAAATACACATAAAATTAGGTAAATACGTATAAAAAAATGTAAACAAAATACACATAAAATAATATAAATTCGAAACAAAATAAATAAACAAAATACCAATAAAAGAATGTGTATTTGTTCTGTGTATTTTTGTATATAGTTTTATACAAATTTACGATATTTTATGTGTATTTTGTATATTTATATTTATACAAATACACATTCTTTTACTGGTATTTTGTTAATTTATTTTGATACGACTTTTATGTGTATTTTGTATTCATTTTTTTTATAAGTATTTACTTCATTTTATATATATTTTGTATATATTTTTATAAAAATCAACGTTATCTTATGTGTATTCGTATATATATTTTGAAACAAATTTACATTGTTTTATATGTATTTTGCATATCTATTTCAATACAAATTTACCCTACAGTATGTGCATGTTTTATATTTATTTTAATACAAATTTTAATATTTTATGTGTATTTTGGTATATATATTTAAAAAAAAAAGCGTTATTTTATGGCTATTTTTCATCTTTATTTTCATACAAATTTATATTATTTAATTAACATTCTGTGTATTTATTTTGATACGATTTTACATTATTCTATTTGTGTTTTGTATATATTTTTT
The DNA here is from genome assembly GCF_024679095.1 of Eriocheir sinensis. Lineage (NCBI taxonomy): Eukaryota > Metazoa > Arthropoda > Malacostraca > Decapoda > Varunidae > Eriocheir > Eriocheir sinensis. The sequence goes on along the minus strand of NW_026110962.1, from coordinate 423,189 downwards.
TAAACATATTCACATTATTTAATTATTGATATTCTGTGTATTTATTTTGATACGATTTTACATTATTCTATGTGTATTTTGTATATATTTTTCATTTAATTTAGCTTATTTTATGTGTATTTTGTATATCTATTTATTTTAATACAAAATCAAATATTTTATGTTTTTTCGTTTATATATTTTTATAAAAAATGCGTTATTTTATGGGTATTTTGCATCTTAATTTTCATACAAATTTACATTATTTTATTAATATTTTCTGTATTTATTTTGATACGATTTTACATGATTTTATTTGGGTTTTGTATATATTTTTTTATACATATTTACATTATTTAATGTGTTTTTTGTATATATATATATATATATATATATATATATATATATATATATATATATATATATATATATATATATATATATATATATATATATATATATATATATATATATATATTTAAGTTATTTTAAGTCTATATGTTTCTATATTTTCATTCAAATTTACATTATTTTGTGTATTTTGTATATGTATTTCAATTCAAATTTACCTAATTTTATGTTTTTGTATATTTATTTTCATACAACTTTAAATTATTTTTGTGTATTTTTGTTTATAGTTTTATACAAATTTAGGTTATTTTATGTGTATTTTGTATATCTATTTTCATACAAATACACATTCTTTTCATGATATTTTGTTTATTTATTTTGACACGAATTAACATTATTTAATGTGTATTTTGTATATATATTTTTATACGTATTTACATTATTTCAAGTGTATTTTGTATATATATTTCTATAGAAATCTGCGTTATTTTATGTGTATTCGTATATATATTTTGAAACAAATTTACATTGTTTTATGTGCATTTTGTATATTAATTTTAATACAAATTTGATTAATCAATGTGTATTTTTGTATATGTATTTTTATAAAAATATGCTTTATATTATGGGTATTTTGCATCTTTATTTTCATACAAATTTACATTATTTTATTGATATTCTTTGTATTTATTTTAAAATGATTTTACATTATTCTATGTGTATTTTGTATATATATTTTATATAAAATGTATTTGTTTTCATTTCATACAAATCTACATTATTTTATGTATTTTTTGTACATGTATACACATAAAATATTTAGATTTGAATTGAAATAAATATACAAAATGCACATACAATAAGGTAAACTTCTATTGAAAGAGATATGCAAAAATACATATAAAACAATGTAAATTTGTTTCAAAATATATATACGAATACACATAAAATAACGTAGATTTCTATAAAAATATATATACAATATACACATAAAATTAAGTAAATACGTATAAAAAAATGTAAACAAAAAACACATAAAATAATGTAAATTCGAAACAAAATAAATAAACAAAAATATAAATGTACAATATACACATACAAAATAAACATAAAATAAGGTAAATTTGTAATGTATGTACAAAATACACATAAAATAATGTAAATTTATATGAAAATATATATACAAATACACATAAAATACCATGAATTTATATAAAATTATATATTCAAAATAAATATTAAATAATGTAAATGCGTATAAAAATATATATACAAAGTACATATAAAATAATGTAAATTCGTATCAGTATAAATCAACAAAATACCAATAAAATAATATATATTTGAATGAAAATAGATTTACAAAATACACATAACATAACTAAAATTTATATAGATTTCTATAAAAATGCATATACAAAATACACATAAAATTAAGTAAATACGTATAAAAAAATGTATACAAAATACACATAAAATAATGTAAATTCGTATAAATGTAAATAAACAGTACCAATAAAAGAATGTGTATTTGTATAAATATAAATATATAAAATGCACATAAAATAACGTAAATTTATATAAAACTATATACATAAAATAACGCATATTTCTATAAAAATATATGTACAAAAATGAACATTAAATAAATTTGCATAAAAATATATATACAAAACACACATTAGATAATGTAAATGAGTATAAAAATATGTATACAAAATACCTATGAAATAATCTAAATTCGTATCGAATTAAATTAAGAAATACCAATAAAATAATGTAATTTTGGATGAAAATATATATACAAAATACACATAAAATAACCTAAATACAAATACAAATATACACATAAAATAATTTAAAATTGAATGAAATAAATATACAAAATAAACATAAAATAAGGTAAATTTGTAATGAAATATATGAAAAAATACACATAAAATAATATAAATTTGTATGAAAATATATATACAAATACACATTAAATAACATGAATTTGTATAAAATTTGTATCAAAATATATACTTATACACACAATAAAATAACGTAATTTTTTTATGAAAATGTATATACAAAATACACATAAAATAATTTAAATACGTAGAAAAATATATATACAAAAAACCCATAAAATAATGTAAATATGTATGAAAATATATAAACAAATACACATAAAATAATGGATATTTGGATAAAATATATATCATAAAATAATGTAAATTCGTATCAAAATAAATAAACAAAAAAGCAATAAAAGAATGTGTATTTGTATGAATATAAATTTACAAAATACACATAAAATAACGTAAATTTATATAAAACTATATACAAAAATACACAGAAGTAATTAAATTTGTTTGAAAATATATACAAATACACACGAAATAATCTAAATTTGAATTGAAATATTTATACAAAATACATGAAATAAAGTAAATTTGTATCAAAATATTTATACAAATACACATATAATAACGTAAATTTGTATGAAAATATATCAACAAAATACACATTAAATAATGTAAATACGTATAAAAAAATATGTACAAAATACACATATAATCATGTAATTCGTATCAAAATTAATAAACAAAATACCAATAAAATAATATAAATTTGTATGAGTAAACGTGTATGTTGCATATTTTTTCAATACAAATTTACCTTATTATATACGCATTTTGTATATTAATTTTAATACAAATTTAATTATTCGATGTGTATTTTTGTATCTGTATTTTTATAAACATATGCTTTATTTTTTGGGTATTTCGCATCTTTATTTTTATACAAATTTACATTATTTTATTGATATTCAGCTCATTCATTTTGATAGGAATTGACATTATTCTTTGTGTATTTTGTATATATTTTTCATACAAATTTACGTTATTTTATGTGTATTTGTTTATATATTTTGACACAAATTTACAATATTTTATGGGTATTTTGTATATACATTTCAAAAGAAATTTACCTAGTTTTATGTGTATTTTGTATATCTATTTTCATACAAACTCAAATTATTTCTATGTATTTTTGTATATATTTTAATACAAATTTTAGTTATGTTATGTGTATTTTGTAAATTTATTTTCATTCAAATATATATTATTTTATTGGTGTTTTGTTGATTTATATTGATACGAATTTACATTATTTTATATGTACTTTGTATATATATTTTTATACGCTTTTCCATTATTTAATATTTATTTTGAATATATATTTTTATACAAATTCATGGTATTTTATGTGTATTTGTATATATTTTTTCATATAAATTTACATTATTTTATGTGTATTTTGTACATATATTTTATTTCAAATCTACCTTATTTTATGTTTATTTTGTATGTGTATTTTGTATATTTATATTTATCCAAATACACATTCTTTTATTGGTATTTTGTTTATTTATTTTAATTCGAATTTACGTACTTTTATCGGAATTTTATTATTTATTTTGATACGAATTTTCATTTTTTTCAGGTGTATTTGATATATATATTTTTATACTTATTTACATAATTTTATATGTATTTTGAATATATATTTTCATAGAAATTTACTCTATATTTATATGTATAGAAAATACACATGAAATAATATAAATTCGTATCGAAATAAATGAACAAAATACCGATAAAATAATGTAATTTTGAATGAAAATATATATAGAAAATACACATAAAATAACGTAAATACAAATAAATATATAAACATAAAATGATTTGAATTTCAATGAAAATAGATATAAAAATAAACTTAAAATACGGCAAATTTATGATGAAATTTATATACAAAATACACATAAAATAAAGTAGATTTGTTTAAAAATATATATACGAATACACATAAAATACCGTAGATTTCTATAGAAATATATATACAAAATACACATGAAATGTTGTAAATACGTATAAAAATATATATACAAAATATACATTAAATAATGTAAATTCGTGTCAAAATAAATAATTAAAATATCAATAAAAGAATGTGTATTTGTATGAAAATACATATACAAAATACACATAAAATAACGTAAATTTGTATAAAACTATATATAAAAATACATAAAAATAAGTTAAATTTGTATGAAAATAAATATAAAAAATACACATAAAATTAGGTAAATTTGTAAAGAAATACATATACAAAATACACATAAAATAATGTAAATTTGAATGAAAATATATAAACAAATACACTTAAATTAACATAAATTTGTATAAAATATATATAAAAAATACTCATTAAATAATGTAAATATGTATAAAAAATATATATACAAAACACAAATAGAATAATGTAAAATCGTATTAAAATAAATACACAGAATGTAAATAAAATAATGTAAATTTCTATGAAAATAAAGATGCAAAATACCCATAAAATAACGCATTTTTTATAAATATACAAAATACACATGAAAGGATGTATACGTAGAAATATATATATATATATATATATATATATATATATATATATATATATATATATATATATATATATATATATATATATATATATATATATATATATATATATATATATATATATATATATATATATATATATATATATATATATATATATATATATATATAAAATACATTAAATAATGTAAATTCGTCAAAATAATTAAACAAAATGTCAATAAAAGAATGTGTATTTGTATGAAAATAAATATACAAAATACACATAAGAAAACATAAATTTGTATAAAACTATATACAAAAATACACAAAAATAATTTAAATTTGTATGAAAATAAATATACAAAATACACATAAAATTAGGTAAATTTGTATTGAAATACATATACAAAATACTCATAAAATACTGTAAATTTGAATGAAAATACATAAACAAATACACTTAAGATAACGTAAATTTGTATAAAAAAATATATACAAAATACAAATAGAATAATGTAAAATCGTTTTAGAATATTAATAAAATAATGTAAATTTGTATGAAAATAAAGAAGCAAAATACCCATAAAATAACGCTTTTTTTTTAAATATATATACAAAAATACACATAAAAAAATTTATTTGTATTAAAATAAATATACAAAATACACATACAATAAGGTAAATCTGTATTGAAATATGTATGCAAAATACATATAAAACAATGTAAATTTGTTTCAAAATATATATACGAATACACATAAAATAACGTAGATTTGTATAAAAATATATATACAAAATACACGTTAAATGAAGTAAATACGTAAAAAAAAAAGGTATACAAAATACACATAAAATAATGAAAATTCGTATCATAATAAATAAACAAAATACCAATAAATGAATGTGTATTTGTATAAATATAAATATACAAAATACACATAAAATAACGTAAATTTGTATAAAACTATATACAAAAATACACAAAAGTAATTAAATTCGTATGAAAATAGATATACAAAATACAGATATTAGATAATGTAAATGAGTATAAAAATATGTATACAAAATACCTATGAAATAATCTAAATTCGTATCGAATTAGATTAAGAAAATACCAATATAATAATGTAATTTTGGATTAAAATATATATACAAAATACACATAAAATAACCTAAATACAAATACAAATATACACATAAAATAATTTTAAATTGAATGAAATAAATATACAAAATAAACATAAAATAAGGTAAATTTGTAATGATATATTTGAAAAAATACACAAAATAATATAAATTTGTATGAAAATATATATACAAATACATATTAAATAACATGAATTTGTATAAAATTTGTATCAAAATATATACTTATACACACAATAAAATAACGTAATTTTTTTTATGAAAATGTATATACAAAATACACATAAAATAATTTAAATACGTAGAAAAATATATATACAAAAAACACATAAAATAATGTAAATATGAATAAAAATATATAAACAAATACACATAAAATAATGTAATTTCGTATCAAAATAAATAAACAAAATACCAATAAAAGAATGTGTATTTGTATAAATATATATATATATACAAAATACATAAAATAGCGTAAATTTGTATAAAACTATATACAAAAATACACAGAAGTAATTAAATTCGTATGAAAATAGATATACAAAATACAGATAAAATAAGCTAAATTTGAATTGAAATGTATATACAAAATACATAAAATAATGTAAATTTGTATCAAAATTTTTATAAAAATACATATAATAACGTAAATTTGTTTAAAAATATATAAACAAAATACACATCAAGTAATGTAAATACGTATAAAAAATATGTACAAAATACACATATAATCATGTAATTCGTATCAAACTAAATAAACAAAATAGCAATAAAATAATGTATATTTGTATGAGAAAACATATACAAATACATATAAAATAACGCTAATTTCTATAAAAATATATGTCCAAAAATGAACGTAAAATAAATTAACTTTGGATAAAAATATATATACAAAACACACATTAAATAATGTAAATGCGTACATAAAATAACCTAAATTTGTATAAAACTATATACAAAAATACGCAAAAAATAATTTAAATTTGTATGAAAAGAAATATACAAAATACACATAAAATTAGGTTAATTTCTATTGAAATACATATACAAAATACACATAAAATAATGTAAATTTGAAAGAAAATATATAAACAAATACACATATAATAACGTAAATTTGTATGAAATATATACACAAAATACGCATTAAATAATGTAAATATGTATAAAAAATATATACAAAACACAAATAAAATAATGTAAAATCGTATCAAAATATATACACAGAATATTAATAAAATAATGTAAATTTGTATGAAAATTAAAATGCAAAATACCTATAAAATAACGCATTTTTTTTTAAATTATTGATACCAAAATACACGTAAAATATTTGAATTTGTATCAAAATAAATATACAAAATGCACATACAATAAGGTAAATTTGTATTGAAATAGATATGCAAAATACATATAAAATAATGTAAATTTGTTTCAAAATATATATGCGAATACACATTAAAAACGTAGATTTCTATAAAAATACATATACAAAATACTCATAAAATTAAGTAAATACGTATAAAAAAATGTATACAAAATACACATAAAATAATGTAAATTCGTATAAATATAAATAAACAATATAGCAATGAAAGAATGTGTATTTGTATAAATATAAATATACAAAATGCACATAAAATAACGTAAATTTATATAAAACTATACATAAAATAACGCAAATTTCTTTAAAAATATATGTACAAAAATGAACATAAAATAAATTTGCATAAAAATATATATACAAAACACACATTAGATAATGTAAATGAGTATAAAAATATGTATACAAAATACCTATGAAATAATCTAAATTCGTATCGAATTAAATTAAGAAAATACCAATATAATAATGTAATTTTGGATGAAAATATATATACAAAATACACATAAAATAACCTAAATACAAATACAAATATACACATAAAATAATTTAAAATTGAATGAAATAAATATACAAAATAAACATAAAATAAGGTAAATTTGTAATGAAATATATGAAAATTTGCACATTAAATAATATAAATTTGTATGAAAATATATATACAAATACACATTAAATAACATGAATTTGTATATAATTTGTATCAAAATATATACGAATACACACAATAAAATAACGTAATTTTTTTAAGAAAATGTATATACAAAATACACATAAAATAATGTAAATTTGTATAAAAATATATAAACAAATACACATAAAATAATGTAAATTTGGATAAAATACATATACAAAATAAACCTTAAATAATGAAAATATGTATAAAAAATATATACAAAATACACATAGAATAATGTTAAATCGTATCAAAATAAATAAAGAGAATATCAATAAAATAATGTAAATTTGTATGAAAATAAAGCTGCAAAATATCCATATAATAACGCATATTTGCATAAAAATATATATACAAAAATACATATAAAATAATTAAATTTGTATTAAAATAAATATATAAAATGCACGTACAATAAAGAAAATTTGTATAGAAATAGATATGCAAAGTACATATCAATAATGTAAATTTGTATCAAAATATATATACGAATACTCATATAATAGAGTAAATTTTTATGAAAATATACATATAAAATAGATATACAAAATACACATATAACTAGTTAAACTTGTATTTGAATACATGTACAAAAAACACATAAAATAATGGAGATTTGTATGAAATGAAAACAAATACATTTTATACAAAATATTTATACAAAATACACATAGAATAATGTAAAATCATATCAAATAAATACACAGAATATCAATAAAATAATGTAAATTTGTAGGAAAATAAAGATGCAAAATACCCATAAAATAAAGCATATTTTTATAAAAATACATACACAAAAATACACATAGATTAATCAAATTTGTATTAAAATTAATATACAAAATGCACATATAATAATGTAAATTTGTATTGAAAAAATATGCAAAATACACATAAAACAATGTAAATTTGTTTCAAAATATATATACGAAAACACATAAAATAACGTAGATTTCTATAGAGATATATATACAAAATACACTTGAAATAATGGAAATACGTATAAAAATATATATACAAAATACACATTAAATAATGTTAATTCGTGTCAAAAAAATAAAAAAAATATCATGAAAAGAATGTGTATTTGTATGAAAATAGATATACAAAATACACATAAAATAACCTAAATTTGTATAAAACTATATACAAAAATAAACAAAAATAATTTAAACTTGTATGAAAATAAATATACAAAAAACATAAAATTAGGTAAATTTGTATTGAAATACATATACAAAATACACATAAAATAATGTAAATTTGAATGAAAATATATAAACATATAGACTTAAAATAACGTAAATTTGTATCAAATATATATACAAAAAATACATTAAATAATGTAAATATGTATAAAAAAATATATACAAAACACAAATAAAATAATGTAAAATCGTATCAAAATAAATACAGAAAATATTAATAAAATAATGTAAATTTGTATGAAAATTAAGATGCAAAATACACATAAAATAACGCATTTTTTATAAAAATATATATACGAAAAAACATAAAATATTTGATTTTGTATTAAAATAAATAGATACACAAAATACACATAAAATAAGCTAAATTTGAATTGAAATATATATATACAAAATACATAAAATAATGTAAATTTGTATCAAAATACCAAAACAAATACACATATAATAACGTAAATTTGTATAAAAATATATAAACAAAATACACATTAAATAATGTAAATACGTATAAAAAAATGTAAAAAATACACAAATAATCATGTAATTCGTATCAAAATAAATAGACAAAATACCAATAAAATAATGTAAATTTCTATGAGAAAACATATGCAAAATACACATAAATAACGCAAATATCAATAAAAATATATATAATATAATATATTTTTATACATATTTAAAATATTTAATGTATATTTTGTATATATATATTTTATCCAAATTTACGTTATTTTATATGTATTTGTTTATATATTTTCATACAAATTTACAGTATTTTATGTGAGTTTTGTATATGTATTTCAATACAAATTTGCCTAACTTTATGAGTATTTTGCATATCTATTTTCAAACAAATTTAAATTATTTTTGTGTATTTTTGTATATATTTTTATACAAATTTTAGTTATTTTATTTGTTTTTTGTATATATATATTTTCCTACAAATATACATTCTTTTATTGGAATTTTGTTTTTAATTTTTTACGAATTTTCATTATTTTATATGTATTTTGTATATATATTTTTCTACGTATTTAAACTATTTTATGTGTATTTTATATATACATTTTCATAAAAATTTCCGTTATTTTAATGTGTGTATTCGTATATATTTTGAAACATTTTATACAAATTCATGTTATTTTATGTGTATTTGTATATATATTTTCATACAAATTTATATTATTTTATGTGTATTCTTGCATATATTTTATTACAAAAATGCCTTATTTTATGTTTATTTTGTATATTTATTTCATTCAATTTTAAATTATTTAATGTGTATATTTGTATTTGTATATAGGTTATTTTATGTGTGTTTTCTATATATATTTTCATCCAAAATTACATTATTTTATTGTTATTTTCTTAATTTAACTCGATACGAATTTAGATTATTTCATAGGTATTTTGTATACATATTTTTATACTCATTTACATTATCTAATGTGTGTTTTGTATATACTTTTTTATGCAAACTAATTTTATGTGCATTTTTGTAGATATATTTTTATAGAAATTTAAAGCGTTATTTTATGTGTATTTTGTATATGTTTTCTCATACAAATTTACATTATTTAATTAGTTTTTTGTTTATTTATTTTGATACGAATGACTTGATTATTGGTGTATTTTGTAAATATTTTTTTTTATACGTATATACATTACTTAATGTGTATTTTGTTTATATATTTTTTTTTACAAATTTACGTTATTATATGTGTATTTGTTAAAAAAAATTTGAAACGAATTTACTTTATTTTATGTATTTTGTATATATATATTTCAATTCAAATTTAGCTTATTTTGTGTGTATTTTGTATATCTATTTTCATGCAAATTTAATTGCTTCTGTTTATTTTTGTATATAGTTTTATACAAATTTACGTTATTTTATGTGCATTTTGTATATTTATATTTATACAAATACACATTCTCTTATTGGTATTTTGTTTATTTATATTTATACGAATTTACATTATTTTATGTGTATTTTGTATACATTTTTGATTCGTATTTACTTAATTTTATTTGTATTTTGTATATATATATATTCATAGAAATCTACGTTATTTTATGTGTATTCGTATATATATTTTGAAACAAATTTACATTGTTTTATATTTTTTTTGCATATCTATTTCAATACAAATTTACCTTATTGTATGTGCATTTTGTATATTTATTTTAATACAAATTCAAATATTTTATGTGTATTTTGGAATATATAATTTTAAAAAAATGCGTTATTTTAAAGGTATTTTGCATCTTAGTTTTCATACAAATGTACATTATTTTATTAATATTCTGTGTATATATTTTGATACGATTTTATATTATACTATTTGTGTTTTGTATATACTTTTTTATACATATTTTCATTATTTAATGTGTATTTTATATATGTATTTTATACAAATTTAAGTGTATTTGTTTATATAATTTCATTCAAATTTACATTATTTTAAGTGTATTTTGTATATGTATTTCAATACAAATTTACCTAATTTTATGTGTATTTTGTATATTTATTTTCATACAAATTTAAATTATTTTTGTGTTTTTTTGTATATACATATAGAGTAAATTTCTTTGAAAATATATATTCAAAATACATATAAAATTATGCAAATAAGTATAAATATATATATATATATATTTATATATATATATATATATATATATATATATATATATATATATATATATATATATATATATATATATATATATATATATATATATATATATATATATATAAAATACACCTAAAAAAATGAAAATTCGTATCAAAATAAATAAACAAAATTCCGATAAAAGAACGTATATTTGTAGGAAAATAAATATACAAAATACACATAAAATTACGAAAATTTGAATAAAAATATACACAAAAAAACAAAAAAATAAATTTCAATTTGTATGAAAATAGATATACAAAATACACATATAATTAGTTAAATTTGTATTTAAATACATGTACAAAATACACATAAAATAATGTAAATTTGTATGAAATGAAAACAAATTCACATAAAATAACGTACATTTGTATAAAATAGATATACAAAATATACATAAAATAATGTAAAATCGTATCAAAATAAATACACAGAATATCAATAAAATAATGTAATTTTGTATGAAAATAAAGATGCAAAATACCTATAAAATAAAGCATATTTTTTTAAAAATACATATACAAGAATACTCATAGAATAATTAGATTTGTATTAAAATTAATATACAAAATGCACGTACAATAAGGGAAATTTGTATTGAAAAAATATACAAAATGCACATAAAACAATGTATATTTGTTTCAAAATATATATATATACGAATACACATAAAATAACGTATATTTCTATAGAAATATATATAAAAAATACACATGAAATGACGTAAATACGTATAAAAATATATATACACAATACACATTAAATAATGTAAATTCGCATCAAAATAAATAAACAAAATATCAATAAAAGAATGTGTATTTGTATGAAAATAGATATACAAAATACACATAAAATATTGTAAATTTGTATAAAACTCTTTTAAAAAAATACACAAAAATAATTTAAATTTGTATAAAAATATATATACAAAATACACATAAAACTAGTTAAATTTCTTTTGAAATATATAAACAAATACACTTAAAATAACGTAAATTTATATGAAATATATATAGAAAATACACATTAAATAATGTAAATATGTATAAAAAAATATATACAAAACACAAATAGAATAATGTAAAATAGTATCAAAATAAATACACAGAATATTAATAAAATAATGTAAATTTGTATGAAAATAAAGATGCAAAATACCCATAAAACAACGCATTTTTCATGAAAATATATATACCAAAATACACATAAAATATTTAAATTTGTATTACAATAAATATACAAAATCCACATACAATAAGGTAAATTTGTATTGAAATAGATATGCAAAATACACATAAAACAACGTAAATTTGTTTCAAAATATATATACGAATACACATAAAATAACGTAGATTTCTATAAAAATATATATACAAAATACACATAAAATGAAGTAAATACGTATAAGAAAATGTATACAAAATACACATAAAATAATGTAAGCTCGTATCAAAATAAATAGACTAAATGCCAATAAAAGAATGTTTACTTGTATAAATATAAATATACAAAATACACATAAAATAACGTAGAATTGTATAAAACTATATACAAAAATAAACAAAAATAATTAAATTTGAATGAAAATAGATATACAAAAGACACATAAAATAAGCTAAATTTGAATTGAAATAAATATAGAAAATACATAAAATAAAGTGAATTTGTATCAAAATATATATTCAAATACACATATATTTAAATTAATATACAAAATGCGTATATAATAAGGTAAATTTGTATTGAAAAAATATGCAACATACACGTTTACTCATACAAATTTATTTTATTTTATTGGTATTTTGTTTATTTATTTTGATAAGAGTTACATGATTATAAGTGTATTTTGTACATATTTTTTTATACGTATTTACATTATTTAATGTGTATTTTGTTTATATATTTTCATACAAATTTACGTTATTATATGTGTATTTGTATAAATATTTTGATACGAATTTACTTTATTTCATGTATTTTGTATATATATTTCAATTCAAATTTAGCTTATTTCGTGTGTATTTTGTATATATTTTCATACAAATTTAATTACTTCTGTGTACTTTTGTATATAGTTTTATATAAATTTACGTTAATTTATGTGTATTTTGTATATTTATATTCATACAAATACACATTCTTTTTTGGTATTTTGTTTATTTATTTTCATACGAATTTACATTATTTTATGTGTATTTTGTATACATTTTTTTATACGTATTTACTTCATTTTATGTGTATTTTGTATAAATATTTTTATAGAAATCTACGTTATTTTATGTGTATTCGTATATATATTTTGAAACAAATTTACATTGTTTTATATGTATTTTGCATCTTTATTTAAATACAAATTTACCTTATTGTATGTGTTTTTTGTACATTTATTTTAATACAAATTTAATTTTTTGATGTGTATTTGGTATATATATTTTATAAATTAAAAAAATGCGTTATTTTATGGGTATTTTGCTTCTTTATTTTCATACAAATTTACATTATGTTATTAATATTCTGAGTATTTATTTTGATACGATTTTACATTATTCTATTTGTGTTTTTTACATATTTTTTTTTATACAAATTTACGTTATTTTAAGTGTATTTGTTTATGTATTTTTATTCAAATTTACATTATTTTATGTGAGTTTTGTGTATGTATTTCAATACAAATTTACCTAATTTTATGTGTATTTTGTATGTTTATTTTCATACAAATTTAAAATATTTTTGTGTATTTTTGTATATAGTTTGATACAAATTTAGGTTATTTTATGTGTATTTTGTATATCTATTTTCATACAAATACACATTCTTTTATTGATATTTTGTTTATTTATTTTGACGCGAATTTTATGTGAATTTGTTTTCATTTCCTACAAATTTACATTATTTTATGTGTATTTTGTACATGTATTTAAATACAAATTTAACTAATTATATGTGTATTTTGTATATCTATTTTCATACAAATTGAAATTTATTTTTTTGTTTTTTTGTATATATTTTTATTCAAATTTTCGTAATCTTATAAAAATATATATACCAAAATACACATAAAATATTAAAATTTGCATTGAAATAAAAATACAAAATGCACATACAATAAGGTAAATTTGTATTGAAAGAGATATGCAAAAATACATATAAGACAATGTAAATTTGTTTCAAAATATATATACGAATACAAATAAAAAACGTAGATTTCTATAAAAATATATATACAAAATACACATAAAATTAAGTAAATACGTATAAAAAATGTATACAAAATACACATAAAATAATGTAAATTCGAATTAAAATAAATAAACAAAATACCAATAAAAGAATGTGTATTTGGATAAATATAAATATACAAAATACACATACAAAATAAACATAAAATAAGGTAAATTTGTAAAAAAATATATGTACAAAATACACATAAAATAATGTAAATTTATATAAAAATATATATACAAATACACATAAAATACCATGAATTTGTATAAAAATATATATTCAAAATAAATATTAAATAATGTAAAAGCGTATAAAAATATATATACAAATACTGATACAAAAATACACATCGAATAATTAAATTTGTATTAAAATTAATATACAAAATGCTTATATAATAAGGTATATTTGTATTGAAAAAATATGCAACATACACGTTTACTCATACAAATTTATATTATTTTATTGGTATTTTGTTTATTTATTTTGATACGAATTACATGATTATATGTGTATTTTGTACATATTTTTTTATACGTATTTACATTATTTAATGTGTATTTTGTTTATATATTTTCATACAAATTTACGTTATTATATGTGTATTTGTATAAATATTTTGATTCAAATTTACTTTATTTCATGTATTTTGAATATATATTTCAATTCAAATTTAGCTTATTTCGTGTGTATTTTGTATATATTTTCATACAAATTTAATTACTTCTGTGTATTTTTGTATATAGTTTTATATAAATTTACGTTATTTTATGTGTGTTTTGTATATTTATATTCATACAAATACACATTCTTTTATTGGTATTTTGTTTATTTATTTTGATACGAGTTTACATTATTTTATGTGTATTTTGTATACATTTTTTTATACGTATTTACTTCATTTTATGTGTATTTTGTATATATATTTTTATAGAAATGTACGTTATTTTATGTGTATTCGTATATATATTTTGAAACAAATTTACATTGTTTTATATGTATTTTGCATATCTATTTCAATACAAATTTACCTTATTGTATGTGTTTTTTGTATATTTATTTTAATACAAATTTAATTTTTTGATGTGTATTTTGGTATATATATTTTTATAAATAAAAAAAATGCGCTATTTTATGGGTATTTTGCTTCTTTATTTTCATACAAATTTACATTATTTTATTAATATTCTGTGTATTTATTTTGATACGATTTTACATTATTCTGTTTGTGTTTTGTACATATTTTTTTATACAAATTTACGTTATTTTAAGTGTATTTATTTATGTATTTTCATTCAAATCTACATTATTTTATATGTATTTTGTGTATGTATTTCAATACAAATTTACCTAATTTTATGTGTATTTTGTATATTTATTTTCATACAAATTTTTAATATTTTTGTGTATTTTTGTATATAGTTTGATACAAATTTAGGTTATTTTATGTGTATTTTGTATATCTATTTTCATACAAATACACATTCTTTTATTGATATTTTGTTTATTTATTTTGACGCGAATTTACATTATTTAATGAGTATTTTGTATATATATTTTTATACGTATTTACATCATTTCATGTGTATTTTGTATAGTTTTAAACAAATTTATATCATTTAATGTGTATTTTGTATATATATATTTATACAAATACACATTCTTTTATTGGTATTTTGTTTATTTATTTTGATACTAATTTACATTATTTTATGTGTATTTTGTATATATTTTTAATACGTATTTACTTAATTTTATGTGTATTTTGTATATATATTTTTATAGAAATCTACCTTATTTCATGTGTATTCGTATATATATTTTGAAATAAATTTACATTGTTTATATGTATTTTGCATATCTATTTTAGTGTATGTATTTATTTTGGTTATACATAAAATAATGTAAAATCGTATCAAAATAAGTACACAGAATATCAATAAAATAATTTAAATTTGTATGAAAATAAAGATGCAAAATACCCATAAGATAAAGCATATTTTTTTTTAAAATACATATACAAAAATACACATCGAATAATTAAATTTGTGTTAAAATTAATATACAAAATGCACACATACAATAAGGTAAATTTATATTGAAAAAAAACGCAAAATACAAATAAAACAGTGTAAATTCGTTTAAAAATATATATACGAATACACATAAAATAACGTACATTTCTATAAAAATATATACAAAATACACATGAAATTATGTAAATACGTATAAAAATATATATATAAAATACATATTAAGTAATGTAAATTCGTGACAAAATAAATAAACAAAATATCATGAAAAGAATGTGTATTTGTATGAAAATAAATAATAGATAATAAATTTGTATGTAATATATATGAAAAATACATTTAAATAATGTGAATATGTATTACAAAAAATATATACAAAAAACAAATAGAATAATGTAAAATCGTATCAAATTAAATACACCGAATATTAATAAAATAATGTAAATTTGTATGAAAATAAAGATGCAAAATTCCCATCAAATAGCGCATTTCTTATAAAAATATATATACCAAAATACACATAAAATATTTAAATTTGTATTGAAATAAATATACAAAATGCACATACAATAAGGTAAACTTCTGTTGAAAGAGATATGCAAAAATATATATAAAACAATGTAAATTTGTTTCAAAATATATATACGAATACACATAAAATAACGTAGATTTCTATAAAAATATATATACAAAATACACATCAAATTAAGTAAATACGTATAAAAAAATATAAACAAAATACACATAAAATAATGTAAATTCGAAACAAAATAAATAAACAAAATACCAATAAAAGAATGTATATCTATTTATTTTAATACAAAATCAAATATTTTATGTTTTTTCGTATATATATTTTTATAAAAAATGTGTTAGTTTATGGGTATTTTGCATCTTAATTTTAATACAAATTTACATTATTTTATTAATATTTTCTGTATTTATTTTGATACGATTTTACATTATTTTATTTATGTTTTGTATATATTTTTTATACATATTTACATTATTTAATGTGTCTTTTGTATATATATATTTGATACATATTTACGTTATTTTAAGTTATTTTATGTGTATTTGTTTATATATTTTGACACAAATTTACAATATTTTATGGGTATTTTGTATATATATTTCAAAAGAAATTTACCTTGTTTTATATGTATTTTGAATATCTATTTTCATACAAACTCAAATTATTTTTATGTATTTTTGTATATATTTCAATATAAATTTTAGTTATGTTATGTGTATTTTGTAAATCTATTCTCATTCAAATATATATTATTTTATTGGTGTGGTCTATATTCGAATACACATAAAATAACGTAGATTTCTATAGAAATATATATACAAAATACACATGAATTGATGTAAATACGTAAAAAAATATATATATATATATATATATATATATTTTTATATATATATATATATATATATATATATATATATATATATATATATATATATATATATATATATATATATATACAAAATACACATTAAATAATTTAAATTATCGTCAAAATAAATAAACAAAATATCAATAAAATAATGTGTATTTGTATGAAAATAGATATACAAAATACTCATAAAATAACCTAAGTTTGTATAAAACTATATACAAAAATACACAAAAATAATTTATTTTTTTATGAAAATAAATATACAAAATACACTTAAAATTAGGTAAATTTGTATTGAAATACATATACAAAATACACATAAAATAATGGAAATTTGAATGAAAATATATAAACATATACACTTAAAATAACGTAAATTTGTATCAAATATATATACAAAATACTAATTAAATTATGTAAATATGTATAAAAAAATATATACAAAACACAAATAGAATAATGTAAAATCGTATCAAATTAAATACACAGAATATTAATTAAATAATGTAAATTTGTATGAAAATAGAGATGCAAAATAGCCATAAAATAACGCCTTTTTTATAAAAATATATATACCAAAATACTCATAAAATATTAAAATTTGTATTAAAATAAATATAAAAAATGCACATACTGTAAGGTAAATTTGTATTGAAATAGATATGCAAAATACATATAAAACAATGTAAATTTGTTTCAAAATATATATACGAATACACATAAAATAACGTTGATTTCTATAAAAAATATATACAAAATACACATAAAATGAAGTAAATACGTATAAAAAAATGAATACAAAATACACATAAAAATCGTATACAAATAAATAAACAAAATACCAGTAAAAGAATGTGTATTTGTATAAATATAAATATACAAAATACACATAAAATATCGTATATTTGTATAAAACTATATACAAAAATACACAGAACAAATACACATTCTTTTATTGGTATTTTGTTTATTTATTTTGTTTCGAATTTATATTATTTTGTGTATTTTGTTTACATATTTTTATACATATTTACCTAATTTTATGTGAATTTTGTATATATATTTTTATAGAAATCTACGTTATTTTATGTGTTTTCGTATAAATATTTTGAAATAAATTTACAATTTTTTATATGTATTTTTGCATATCTCTTTCAACAGAAGTTTACCTTATTGTATGTGCATTTTGTATATTTATTTCAATACAAATTTAAATATTTTATGTGTATTTTGGTATTTTTATTTTTATAAGAAATGCGCTATTTGATGGGAATTTTGCATCTTTATTTTCATACAAATTTACATTATTTTATTAATATTCGGTGTATTTATTTTGATACGATTTTACATTATTCTATTTGTTTTTTGTATATATTTTTTTTATGCATATTTACATTATTTAATGTGCATCTTGCATATATATTTCATACAAATTTATTATCTATTATATATTTTCATACAAATACACATTCTTTTCATGATATTTTGTTTATTTATTTTGTCACGAATTTACATTACTTAATATGTATTTTATATATATATTTTTATACGTATTTACATAATTTCATGTGTATTTTGTATATATATATTTCTATATAAATCTACGTTATTTTATATGTATTCGTATATATATTTTGAAACAAATTTACACTGTTTTATTTGTATTTTGCGTTTTTTTTCAATACAAATTTACCTTTTTGTATGTGTGCATTTTGTATATTAATTTTAATACAAATTTAATTATTCTATGTGTATTTTTGTATATGTATTTAAAAAAAAAATGCTTTATCTTATGGGTATTTTGCATCTTTATTTTCATACAAATTTAAATTATTTTATTGATATTCTGTGTACCTATTTTGATACGATTTTACATTATTCTATGTATAACAAAAATAAATACAGAAAACACAAAAATAGATATGCAAAATACATATAAACAATGTAAATTTGTTTCAAAATATATATACGAATACACATGAAATAAGGTAGATTTCTAAAAAAATATATATACAAAATACACATAAAATTAAGTAAATACGTATAAAAAATGTATACAAAATACACATAAAATAATGTAAATTAGTATCAAAATAAATAAACAAAATACCAATAAAAGAATGTGTATTTGTATAAATATATATATACAAAATACACATTAAATAATATAAATTTGTTTAAAACTTTACAAAATACACATGAAATGATGTAAATACGTATAAATATATATATATACAAAATACACATTAAATAATGTAAATTCGCGTCAAAATAAATAAACAAAATATCAATAAAAGAATGTGTATTTGTATGAAAATAGATATACAAAATACACACAAAAAAACCAAAATTTGTATCAAACTATATACAAAAATACACAAAAATATTTTAAATTTTTATAAAAAAATAAATAAACAAAATACACATAAAATTAGGTAAATTTGTATTGAAATACATACACAAAATACACATAAAATAATGTAAATTTGTATGAAAATACATAAACAAATACACTTAAAATAACGTAAATTTGTATAAAAAAATATGTACAAAACACAAATAGAATAATGTAAAACGTATCAAAATAAATACACAGAATATTAATAAAATAATGTAAACTTGTATGAAAATAAAGAAGCAAAATACCCATAAAATAAAGCATTTTTTTTATAAAAATATATATACCAAAATACACATCAAAAAATTAAATTTGTATTAAAATAAATATACAAAAAACACATACAATAAGGTAAATTTGTATTGTAATAGATATGCAAAATACATATAAAACAATGTAAATTTGTTTCAAAATATATATACGAATACACATAAAATAACGTAGATTTCTATAAAAATATATATACAAAATACACATAAAATGAAGTAAATACGTATAAAAAAATGTATACAAAATACACATAAAATAATGTAAATTCGTATCAAAATAAATAAACAAAATACCAATAAATGAATGTGTATTTGTATGAATATAAATATACAAAATACACATAAAATAACGTAAATTTATATAAAACTATATACAAAAATACACAGAATTAATTAAATTTGTATGAAAATATATACAAAATACACACGAAATAAGCTAAATTTGAATTGAAATATATATACAAAATACATGAAATAAAGTAAATTTGTATCAATATATTTATACAAATACACATATAATAACGTAAATTTGTATGAAAATATATAAACAAAATACACATTAAATAATGTACATACGTATAAAAAAATATGTACAAAATACACAATCAATCATGTAATTCGTATCAAAATAAATAAACAAAATAACAATAAAATAATATAAATTTGTATGAGTAAACGTGTATATTGCATATTTTTTCAATACAAATTTACCTTATTATATACGCATTTTGTATATTAATTTTCATACAAATTTAATTATTCGATGTGTATTTTTGTATCTGTATTTTTATAAACATATGCTTTATTTTTTGGGTATTTTGCATCTTTATTTTCATACAAATTTACATTATTTTATTGATATTCTGCTCATTCATTTTGATACGAATTGACATTATTCTATGTGTATTTTTCATACAAATTTACGTTATTTTATGTGTATTTGCTTATATATTTTGACACAAATTTACAATATTTTATGGGTATTTTGTATTCACATTTCAAAAGAAATTTACCTAGTTTTATGTGTATTTTGTATATCTATTTTCATACAAACTCAAATTATTTCTATGTATTTTTGTATATATTTTAATACAAATTTTAGTTATGTTATGTGTATTTTGTAAATTTGTTTTCATTCAAATATATATTATTTTATTGGTGTTTTGTTGATTTATATTGATACGAATTTACATTATTTTATATGTTCTTTGTATATATATTTTTATACGCTTTTACATTATTTAATATTTATTTTGAATATATATTTTTATACAAATTCATGGTATTTGATGTGTATTTGTATATATATTTTTATATAAATTTACATTATTTTATGTGTATTTTGTACATATATTTTTTTACAAATCTACATTATTTTATGTTTATTTTGTATGTGTATTTTCTATATTTATATTTATCCAAATACACATTCTTTTATTGGTATTTTGTTTATTTATTTTAATTCGAATTTACATTATTTTATGTGTATTTTGTATACATTTTTTTATACGTATTTACTTAATTTTATGTGTATTTTGTATATATATTTTTATAGAAATCTACATTTTTTTATTTGTATTCGTATATATATTTTGAAATAAATTTACATTGTTTTATATGTATTTTTGCATATCTCTTTCAATACAAATTTACCTTATTGTATGTGCATTTTGTATATTTATTTCAATGCAAATTTAAATATTTTATGTGTTTTTTGGTATATATATTTTTATAAGATTACGAAAATTTGATTAAAAATATATACAAAAAAACAAAAAATAAATTTCAATTTGTCTGAAAATAGATATACAAAATACACATATAATTAGTTAAATTTGTATTTAAATACATGTACAAAATACACATAAAATAATGTAAATTTGTATGAAATGAAAACAAATTCACATAAAATTCGCGTCAAAATAAATAAACAAAATATCAATAAAAGAATGTGTATTTGTATGAAAATAGATATACAAAATACATATAAAATAACCTAAACTTGTATCAAACTATATACAAAAATAAACAAAAATATTTTAAATTTGTATGAAAATAAATATACAAAATACACCTAAAATTAGTTAAATTTGTATTGAAATACATACACAAAATACACATAAAATAATGTAAATTTGAATGAAAATACATAAACAAATACACTTAAAATAACGTAAATTTGTATAAAAAAATATGTATAAAACACAAATAGAATAATGTAAAATCGTATCAAAATAAATACACAGAATATTAATAAAATAATGTAAATTTGTATGAAAATAAAAAAGCAAAATACCAATAAAATAACGCATTTATAAAAATATATATACCAAAATACACATTAAAAAATTAAATTTGTATTAAAATAAATATACAAAAAACACATACAATAAGGTAAATTTGTATTGAAATAGATATGCAAAATACATATAAAACAATGTAAATTTGTTTCAAAATATATAATACGAATACACATAAAATAACGTAGATTTCTATAAAAATATATATACAAAATACACATAAAATGAAGTAAATACGTATAAAAAAATGTATACAAAATACACATAAAATAATGTAAATTCGTATCAAAATAAATAAACAAAATACCAATAAAAGAATGTGTATTTGTATAAATATAAATATACAAAATACACATAAAATAACGTAAATTTATATAAAACTATATACAAAAATACACAGAAGTAATTAAATTTGTATGAAAATATATACAAAATACACACAAAATAAGCTAAATTTGAATTGAAATATATATACAAAATACATGAAATAAAGTAAATTTGTATCAAAATATTTATACAAATACACATATAATAACGTATATTTGTATGAAAATATATAAACAAAATACACATTAAATAATGTAAATACGTATAAAGAAATATGTACAAAATACACATATAATCATGTAATTCGTATCAAAATAAAAAAACAAAATACCATTAAAATAATATAAATTTGTATGAGTCAACGTGTATGTTGCATATTTTTTTAATACAAATTTACCTTATTATATACGCATTTTGTATATTAATTTTAATATATGTGTATTTGAATATATATTTTGATACAAATTTACATTATTTTATGTATTTTCTATATTTATTTCAATTCAAATTTAGCTTATTTTATGTGTCTTTTTTATATCTATTTTCATACAATTTTAATTATTTTTGTTTATTTTTGTATATAGTTTTATACAATTTTACGTTATTTTATGTGTATTTTGTATATTTACATTTATACAAGCAAACATTCTTTTATTGGCATTTAGTTTATTTATTTTGATACGAATTTACATTATTTTATGTGTATTTTGTATACATTTTCTTATACGTATTTACTTAATTTTATGTGTATTTTGTATATATATTTTTATAGAAATCTACGTTATTTTATATGTATTCGTATATATATTTTGAAACAAATTTACATTGTTTTATGTGTATTTTGCATATCTATTTCAATGCAAATTTACCTTATTGTATGTGCATTTTGTATATTTATTGTAATACAAATTTAAATATTTTGTGTATTTTGGTATATATATTTTCATAAAAAATGCGTTGTTTTATGGGTATTTTGCATCTTTATTTTCATACAAATTTACATTATTTTATTAATATTCTGTGTATTTATTTTGATACTATTTAACATTATTCTATTTGTGTTTTGTATATATTTTTTTTTATACATATTTACATTATTTAATATGTATTTTCTATATATATTTCATACAAATTTACGTTATTTTAAGTGTATTTGTTTATATATTTTCATTCAAATTTACATTATTTTATGTGTATTTTGTATATGTATTTAAATAGAAATTTAACTAATTTTATGTGTATTTTGTATATATATTTTTAAACAAATTTAAACTATTTTTTTTTAATAGAGTTTTATACACATTTACAATATTTTGTGTGTATTTTGTATATATATTTTCATACAAATACACATTCTTTTATTGATATTTTGTTTATTTATTTTGATGCGATTTTACATTATTTAATGTGTATTGTGTATATATATTTTTATACGTATTTACGTCATTTCATGTGTATTTTGTATATATATTTCTATAGAAATATACGTTATTTTATGTGTATTCGTATATATATTTTGAAACAAATATACATTGTTTTATATGCATTTTGTATATTTTTTCAATACAAATTTCCCTTATTGTACATGCATTTTGTATATTAATTTTAATACAAATTCAATTATTCTATGTGTATTCTTGTATATGTATTTTTAAAAAAATATGCTTTATTTTATGGGTATTTTGCATCTTTATTTTCATACAAAATTACATTATTTTATTGATATTCTGTGTATTTATTTTGATACGATTTTACATTATTCTATGTATATTTTGTAAATCTATTTTATACAAATGTACGCTATTTTATGTGAATTTGTTTTCATTTCATACAAATTTACATTATTTTATGTGTATTTTGTACATGTATTTAACTACAAATTTAAGTAATTATATGTGTATTTTGTATATCTATTTTCATACAAATTGAAATTTATTTTTTTGTTTTTTTGTATATACTTTTATTCAAATTTTCGTAATTCTATGTGTGTTTTGTATATTTATTTTCCTACATATATACGTTCTTTTATCGGAATTTTGTTTATTTATTTATTTTGATTTTTCATTTTTTTTTTGTATTTGATATATATATATATATATATATATATATATATATATATATATATATATATATATATATATATATATATATATATATATATATATATATATATATATTTTTATACTTATTTACATAATTTTATATGTATTTTGAATATATATTTTCATAGAAATTTACTCTATATGTATATACAAAAAAAACACAAAAATAATTTAAATTTGCATGAAAATAAATATACAAAATACACATAAAATTAGGTAAATTTGTATTGAAATACATATACAAAATACACTTCAAATAATGTAAATTTGAATGAAATTATATAAACAAATACACTTAAAATGACGTTAATTTGTATAAAATATATATAAAAAAACACATTAAATAATGAAAATATGTATAAAAAAATATATACAAAACACAAATAGTATAATATAAAATCGTATAAAAATATATACACAGAATATTAATAAAATAATGTACATTTGTATGAAAACTAAGATGCAAAATACCTATAAAATAACGCATTTTTTAAAAATTATATATACCAAAATACACAAAATATTTGAATTTGTATTAAAATAAATATACAAAATGCACATACAATAAGGTAAATTTGTATTGAAAAAGATATGCAAAAAAATATAAAACAATGTAAATTTGTTTCAAAATATATATACGAATACACA
Organism: Eriocheir sinensis; assembly: GCF_024679095.1. Lineage (NCBI taxonomy): Eukaryota > Metazoa > Arthropoda > Malacostraca > Decapoda > Varunidae > Eriocheir > Eriocheir sinensis. The sequence continues at coordinate 396,626 of NW_026110962.1, read as the reverse complement.
ATGAAATAACGTAGATTTCAATAAATATATATATATATATATATATATATATATATATATATATATATATATATATATATATATATATATATATATATATATATATATATATATATATATATATATTTATAAAATACAAATAAAATAAGTAAATTTGAATCAAAAATATATACAAAATACATAAAATAATGTAAATTCGTATTAATATAAATAAACAAAATACCAATAAGAGAATAAAATTTGTAAAAAATATAAAAATACATAATGTAAATTCACATAAAAAAATATTTACAAAATACACAAATAATCAAGTCATTAGAATCAAAATAAATAAACAAAAAAACTAATTAAATAATGTAAATTTGTATGAGAAAACATATACAAAATTCACATAAAATAACGTTGTATGTTTCTATAAAAATATATGTACAAAAATGCACATAAAATTAATTTGCATAAAAAAAATATATACAAAACACACATTAGATAATGTAAATGAGTATAAAAATATGTATACAAAATACCTATGAAATAATCTAAATTCGTATCGAGTTAAATTAAGAAAATAACAATAAAATAATGTAATTTTGGATGAAAATATATAAACAAATACATATAAAATCACGTAAATTTGGATAAAATATATATACAAAATATACATTAAATATTTTAAATATGTATAAAAATATATTATATTATATATATTTTTATTGATATTTGCGTTATTTATGTGTATTTTGTATATGTTTTCTCATAGAAATTTACATTATTTTATTGGTATTTTGTCTATTTATTTTGATACGAATTACATGATTATTTGTGTATTTTGTACATTTTTGTATACGTATTTACATTATTTAATGTGTATTTTGTTTATATATTTTTATACAAATTTACGTTATTATATGTGTATTTGTATAAGTATTTTGATACAAATTTACATTATTTTATGTATTTTGTATATATATTTCAATTCAAATTTAGCTTATTTTATGTGTATTTTGTATATCTATTTATTTTAATACAAAATCAAATATTTTATGTTTTTTCGTATATATATTTTTATAAAAAATGCGTTATTTTATGGGTATTTTGCATCTTAATTTTCATACAAATTTACATTATTTTATTAATATTTTCTGTATTTATTTTGATACGATTTTACATTATTTTATTTGTGTTTTGTATATATTTTTTTGTACATATTTACATTATTTAATGTTTTTTTTTGTATATATATTTGATACAAATTTACGTAATTTTAAGTCTATATGTTTATAAAACAAATAAAATAACTAAAATTTGTATAAAAATATATACAAAAATACGCAAAAATAATTTTAATTTGTTTGAAAATAGATATGCAAAATACACATAAAGTTAGGCAAATTTGTATTGAAATACATATACAAAACTCACATAAAATAATGTAAATTTGTATGAAAATATATAAACAAATACATATAAAATCACGTAAATTTGGATAAAATATATATATACAAAATATACATTAAATGTTTTAAATATGTATAAAAAAATATTATATTATATATATTTTTATTGATATTTGCGTTATTTATGTGTATTTTGTATATATTTTCTCATAGAAATTTACATTATTTTATTGGTATGTGTCTATTTATTTTGATACGAATTACATGATTACTTGTGTATTTTTTACATTTTTTTTATACGTATTTACATTATTTAATGTGTATTTTGTTTATATATTTTTATACAAATTTACGTTATTATATATGTATTTGTATAGGTATTTTGATACAAATTTACATTATTTTATGTATTTTGTATATATATTTCAATTCAAATTTAGCTTATTTTATGTGTATTTTGTATATCTATTTATTTTAATATAAAATCAAATATTTTATGTTTTTTCGTATATATATCTTTATAAAAAATGCGTTATTTTATGGGTATTTTGCATCTTAATTTTCATACAAATTTACATTATTTTATTAATATTTTCTGTATTTATTTTGATGCGATTTTACATTATTTTATTTGTGTTTTGTATATATTTTTTTGTACATATTTACTTTATTTAATGTTTTTTTTTTGTATATATATTTGATACAAATTTACGTAATTTTAAGTCTATATGTTTATATATTTTCATTCAAATTTACATTATTTTAAGTGTATTTTTTATACGAATTTACATTGTTTTATATGTACTTTGTATATATATATATATTTTTATACGCATTTACATTATTTAATATTTATTTTGAATATATATTTTTATACAAATTCATGGTATTTTATGTGTATTTGTATATATATTTTCATATAAATTTACATTATTTTATGTGTATTTTGTACATATATTTTATTACAAATCTACCTTATTTTATGTTTATTTTGTATGTGTATTTTGTATATTTATATTTATCCAAATACACATTCTTTTATTGGTATTTTGTTTATTTATTTTAATTCGAATTTACATTATTTTATGTGTATTTTGTATACATTTTTTTATACGTATTTACTTAATTTTATGTGTATTTTGTATATATATTTTTATAGAAATCTACGTTATTTTATTTGTATTCGTATATATATTTTGAAACAAATTTACATTGTTTTATATGTATTTTTGCATATCTCTTTCAATACAAATTTACCTTATTGTATGTGCATTTTGTATATTTATTTTAATACAAATTTAAAAATTTTATGTGTATTTTGGTATATATATTTTTATAAGAAATGCGCTATTTTATGGGAATTTTGCATCTTTATTTTCATACAAACTTACATTATTTTATTTTCATAGAAATTTACTCTATTTTATGAGTATTCGTATATATATTTTGATACAAATTTACATTATTGATGTGTATTTTGCATATCTATTTCAATACAAATTAACTTTATTGTACGTGCATTTTGTATATTTATTTTAATACAAATTTAATTATTTTATATGTATTTTTGTATATATATTCTTATGCAAATATGCGTTATTATATGGATATTCTATTATTATATTGTATTTTCATACAAATTTACATTATTTTATTGATATTCTGTTTATTTATTTTGATACGTTATTTTATTGTGTGTATTCGTATATATTTTGATACAAATTTTATACAATTTCTTGTTATTTAATGTGTATTTGTATATATGTATTTTGATACAAATTTATATTATTTTATGTGTATTTTTACATATATTTCATTACAAATTTACCTTATTTTATGTTTATTTTGTATATTTATCTCATTCAATTTTAAATTATTTTATGTGTATATTTGTATTTGTATTTTGGTTATTTTATGTGTATTTTCTATATATATTTTCATCCAAAATTACATTATTTTATTGGTATTTTCTTAATTTAATTCGATACGAATTTAGATTATTTCATAGGTATTTTGTATACATATTTTTATACTCATATTTTTTTTATACTCATATTTTTATGCAAATTTATTTGATGTGCATTTTTGTACATATATTTTCATAGAAATTTGCGTTATTTTATGTGTTTTTTGTATATGTTTTTTCATACAAATTTATATTATTTCATTGGTATTTTGTTTATTTATTTTGATACGAATTACATGATTAGATGTGTATTTTGTACATATTTTTTATACGTATTTACGTTATTTAATATGTATTTTTTTATATATTTTCATACAAATTTACCTTATTATATGTGTATTTGTATAAATATTTTGATACAAATTTACAAATTTTGTATATTTATATTTATACAAATACAAATTCATTTTCTGGTATTTTGTTTATTTATTTTGATACGAATTTACATTATTTTATGTGTAATTTGTATACATTTTTTTATACGTATTTACTTCATTTTTATGTGTATTTTGTATATATATTTTTATACAAATCTACGTTATTTTATGTGTATTCGTATATATATTTTGAAACAAATTTATTATATGTGTATTTGTATAAATATTTTGATACAAATTTACTTTATTTCATGTATTTTGTATATATATTTTAATTCAAATTTAGCTTATTTTATCTGTATTTTGTATATCTATTTTCATACGAATTTAATTACTTTTGTGTATTTTTGTATATAGTTTTATACAAATTTACGTTATTTTATGTGTATTTTGTATATTTATATTTATACAAATACACATTCTTTTTTTGGTATTTTGTTTATTTATTTTGATACGAATTTACATTATTTTATGTGTAATTTGTATACATTTTTTTATACGTATTTACTTCATTTTATGTGTATTTTGCATATCTATTTTCAAACAAATTTAAATTATTTTTGTGTATTTTTGTATATATTTTTATACAAATTTTAGTTATTTTATTTGTTTTTTGTATATATATTTTCCTACAAATATACATTCTTTTATTGGAATTTTGTGTATTTATTTTGTTACGAGTTTACATTATTTTATGTGTATTTTGTATATATATTTTTCTAGGTATTTAAATTATTTTATGTGTATTTTATATATACATTTTCATAAAAAAATTACGTTATTTTATTGTGTGTATTCGTATATATTTTGAAACAAATTTTATACAAATTAATGTTATTTTATGTGTATTTGTATATATATTTTCATACAAATTTATATTATTTTATGTGTATTTTTACATATATTTTATTACAAATTTACCTTATTTTATGTTTATTTTGTATATTTATTTCATTCAATTTTAAATTATTTAATGTGTTTATTTGTATTTGTATCTAGGTTATTTTATGTGTGTTTTCTATATATATTTTCATCCAAAATTACATTAATTTATTGTTATTTTCTTAATTTAACTCGATACGAATTTAAATTATTTCATAGGTATTTTGTATACATATTTTTATACTCATTTACATTATCTAATGTGTATTTTGTATATTTTTTTTATGCAAATTAATTTTATGTGCATTTTTGTACATATATTTTTATAGAAATTTGCGTTATTTTATGTGTATTTTGTATATGTTTTCTCATACAAATTGACATTATTTAATTAGTTTTTTGTTTATTTATTTTGATACGAATGACATGATTATTTGTGTATTTTGTACATATTTTTTTATACGTATTTACATTACTTAATGTGTATTTTGTTTATATATTTTTATACAAATTTACGTTATTATATGTGTATTTGTTAAAAATATTTTGAAACAAATTTACTTTATTTTATGTATTTTGTATATATATTTCAATTCAAATTTAGCTTATTTTGTGTGTATTTTGTATATCTATTTTCATACAAATTTAATTACTTCTGTGTATTTTTGTATATAGTTTTATACAAATTTACGTTATTTTATGTGCATTTTGTATATTTATATTTATACAAATACACATTCTTTTATTGGTATTTTGTTTATTTATATTTATACGAATTTACATTATTTTATGTGTATTTTGTGTACTTTTTCTATTCGTATTTACTTAAATTTATGTGTATTTAGTATATATATTTTTATAGAAATCTACGTTATTATATGTGTATTCGTATATATATTTTGAAACAAATTTACATTGTTTTATATGTATTTTGTATATCTATTTCAATACAAATTTACCTTATTGTATGTGCATTTTGTATATCTATTTTAATACAAATTCAAATATTTTATGTGTATTTTGGTATATATAATTTTAAAAAAATGCGTTATTTTATAGGTATTTTGCACCTTAGTTTTCATACAAATTTACATTATTTTATTAATATTCTGTGTATATATTTTGATACGATTTTATATTATACTATTTGTGTTTTGTATATATTTTTTTATACATATTTTCATTATTTAATGTGTATTTTTTATATATATTTTATACAAATTTACGTTATTTTAAGTGTATTTCTTTATATAATTTCATTCAAATTTACATTATTTTAAATGTATTTTGTATATGTATTTCAATACAAATTTACCTAATTTTATGTGTATTTTGTATATTTATTTTCATACAAATTTAAATTATTTTTCTGTTTTTTTGTGTATAGTTTTATACAAATTTAGGTTATTTTATGTGTATTTTCTATATCTAGTTTCATACAAATACACATTTTTTTATTGATATTTTGTTTATTTATTTTGACGCGAGTTTACATTATTTAATTGCTTCCTTCAAATGAATAGACCATTTATTATTATTATTATTATTTTATTGCTATTTTGTTTATCTATTTTGATACGAATTACATGATTATATGTGTATTTTGTACATGTTTTTTAATACGTGTTTACATTATTTAATGTGAATTTTGTTTATATATTTTTAAACAAATTAACGTTATTAAATGTGTAATTGTGTAAATATTTTGATACAAATTTACATTATTTTATGTATTTTGTATATACATTTCAATTCAAATTTAGCTTATTTTATTTTTATTTTGTATATATATTTTCATACAAATTTAATTACTTCTGTGTATTTTTGTATATAGTTTAATACAAATTTACGTTATTTTATGTGTATTTTGTATATTTATATTTACACAAATACACATTCTTTTATTGGTATTTTGTTTATTTATTTTGATACGAATTTACTTTATTTTATGTGTATTTTGTATACATTTGTTTATATGTATTTACTTCTTTTTATGTGTATTTTGTATATATTTTTATAGAAATTTACGTTATTTTGTGTGTATTCGTATATATATTTTGAAACATATTTACATTGTTTTATATGTATTTTGCATATCTATTTCAATACAAATTTACCTTATTGTATGTGCATTTTGTATATTTATTTTAATAGAAATTCAAATATTTTATGTGTATTTTAGTATATATATTTTTATAAAAAAATGCGTTTCTTTATGGGTATTTTGCATCTTAATTTACATACAAATTTACATTATTTTTTTAAGATTCTGTGTATTTATTTTGATACTATTTTACATTATTCTATTTGTGTTTTGTATATATATTTTTTATACATATTTACATAATTTAATGTGTATTTTTTATATATATTTTATACAAATTTACGTAATTTTAGGTGTATTTTTTATATATTTTCATTCAAATTTAAATATTATTTTATGTGTATTTTGTATATGTATTTCAATACAAATCTACCTAATTATATGTATATTTTGTATATGTATTTAAATACAAATTTATTTAATTATATGAGTATTTTGTACATCTATTTTCATACAAATTGAAATTAATTTTGTGTATTTTTGTATATATTTTTATACAAATATATTTTGTATATTTTTTTTCCTACATATATACGTTCTTTTATCGTAGTTTTGTTTATTTATTTTTATACTAATTTACATTATTTTAGGTGTATTTGATATGTATATTTTTATACTTATTTATATCATTTTATTTGTATTTTGAATATATATTTTCATAGAAATTTACTCTATTTTATGGGTATTCGTATATATATTTTGATACAAATTTACATTATTTATGTTTATTTTTCATATCTATTTCAATACAAATTTACCATATTGTATGTGTATTTTGTATATCTATTTTAATACAAATTTACATTATTTAATGTATATTTTGTATATATATTTTATATAAATTTACGCTATTTTATGTGTATTTGTTTATATATTTTCATACAAATTTTCAATATTTTATGTGTAATTTGTATATGTATTTCAATACAGATTTGCCTAATTTTATGTGTATTTTGCATATCTATTTTAAAATAAATTTAAATCATTTTTATGTATTTTTTATATATTTTTATACAAATTTTAGTTATTTTATTTGTATTTTGTTTTTATATTTTCATACAAATATACATTCTTTTAGTGGAATTTTGTTCATTTATTTTCAAAAGAATTTACATAATTTTATGTGTATTTTGTATATATATTTTTCTACGAATTTACATTATTTTATGTGTATTTTTTATATATATTTTCATAAAAATTTACGTTATTTTATTGTGTGTATTCGTATATGTTTTGATACAAATTTACATTATTTAATGTTTATTTTGCATATCTATTTCAATATAGATTTACCTTATTGTATGTGTATTTTGTATATTTATTTTAATAAAAATTTTATTATTTTATGTGTACTTTGTATACATTTTCTTATACGTATTTACTTCATTTAATGTGTATTTTGTATATATATTTTTATAGTAATCTACGTTATTTTATGTGTATTGGTATATATATTTTGAAGCAAATTTACATTATTTTATATGTATTTAGCATATCTATTTCAATATAAATCTACCTTATTGTATGTGCATTTTGTATATTTATTGTAATACATATTTAAATATTTTATTATTTTGGTATATATATTTTTATAAAAAGAGTTTTATAAAAATTTCAAATATTTTATGTGTATTTTGTATATCTATTTTCATACAAATACACATTTTTTTTTTTTATATTTTGTTTATTTATTTTGACGCGAATTCACATTATTTAATGTGTATTGTGTATATATATTTTTATACGTATTTACGTCATTTCATGTGTATTTTGTATATATATTTCTATAGAAATATATGTTATTTTATGTGTATTCGTATATATATTTTGAAACAAATATACATAGTTTTATGTGCATTTTGCATATTTTTTCAATATAAATTTACCTTATTGTACGTGCATTTTGTATATTAATTTTAATACAAATTTAATTATTCTATGTGTATTTTTGTAAATGTATTTTCATAAAAAAATGCTTTATTTTATGGGTATTTTGCATCTTTATTTTCATACAAATTTACATTATTTTATTGATATTCTGTGTATTTATTTTGATACGATTTTACATTATTCTATGTATATTTTGTATATATATTTCATACAAATGAACGTTATTTTATGTGAATTTGTTTTCATTTCATACAAATTTATATTATTTTATGTATATTTTTTACATGTATTTAAATACAAATTTAACTAATTATATGTGTATTATGTATATCTATTTTCATAGAAATCGAAATTAATTTTGTGTATTTCAGTATATATTTTTATTCAAATTTTCGTAATTTTATGTGAATTTTGTATATCTATTTTCCTACAAATATACGTTCTTTTATCGGAATTTTGTGTATTTATTTTGATACGAATTTTCATTATTTTAGGTGTATTTGATATATATATTTTTATACTTATTTACATAATTTTATATGTATTTTGAATATATATTTTCATAGAAATCTACTCTATTTTATGTGTATTCGTATATATATTTTGATACAAATTTACGTTATTTATGTGTATTTCGCATATCTATTTTAATACAAATTTTCTTTATTGTATGTGCCTTTTGTATATTTATTTTGATGCAAATTTAATTATTTTATGTGTATTTTTTGTATATATATTTTTAAACAAATATGCGTTATTATATGGGTATTTTGCATCTTTATTTTCATACAAATTTACATTATTTTATTGATTGTCTGTTTATTTATTTTGATACGATTTTACGTTATTCTGTGTATTTTGTATATATATTTTTAGACATATTTACATTATTTATTGTATATTTTGTACATATATTTAATGGAAATTTACGTTATCTTATGTGTATTTGTTTATATATTTTCATACAAATTTACATTATTTTATGTGTATTTTGTATATGTATTTTAATAAAAATTTGCCTAATTTCATTTGTATTTTGCATATCTATTTTCAAACAATTTTAAATTATTTTTGTGTATTTTTGTATTATTTTTATACAATTTTTTTTTATTTTATTTGTATTTTAAAATGGGGTAATTTGGGACAATTGTTTGGTAATTTTGAGATTATGAACGAAATTTTTTTTTGTGAAAATAAACATTTTATTGGTTTGGATTGCAGAATATAGGGCTAGCTAAGCTGCCAAAGCTTTTCATAATAAAAGGAATCTTTTCCTATTTTTCTCAAAATTTTTAATGCCCGTCCCGAATTACCCCTTATTTGGGGTATATTGGGACGGCTAGCAGTATAATGGAAAAAAAATAACGAAAATGACCTTCACAGAGAAAATTAATATATATCACAACTTTAGAAAAAAGTACATACCAAAACCAAATTAACGCATCAGCAATCTGCTAACACAGTCTTTGAATGAAAGAATACCTTTATTAATCATTGGTTTCTCTACTTTAAGCACAATGTCATTGAAGCTGGTTTCATATTTGTCTCTGTTCTCTGGATACTTGAAGGCTACAAAGCCTTGCACTGACTTGTGTAACTGAGTTTTTCTCAAGTAATCACCTCTTCTTTTTACTGGGGACTGGAGGTCTGTTTCTCTTATTGTTTTAAGTCTCTCCAACACCAGGTCAAAAACATGTTCTTTTGTCTGTAGGACTGATGATTCTTCGTTGGATATTTTTCTTATGATCTTGTCTGTATCTATTGGAAAAATCCCAGATCCTTTAAATGCACTTTTTACAAGATCTGTCACATCTCCCAGTTGGTCTAGTAAATTGCTCAACAAGTGAGGGAAATGTTGCTTGGGTAGGGTGGTAAATTTCCTCCCTAGACTCAGCTTCCAGTCTGTGAGAACTTCGTACCACTTCCTCTTCATTTGTCTATACACACAACGTCAAGGGGCTAAATATACTAAAAAATCTAAGAAAAGCGCTTTTACGTCATCCCGTCCCAAATTACCCCGTGTCTGTTGTGTAGCATTTTTCACAAAATCGTTCAGCTCAGATCCGTAAAACTTGTCAGCAAACGTACCTCATAGGACAAGGATTCTGGCCTCTAAGTTTGTGGTCTGCATTTGTAAAACAAATTGTGTAGAAGAACTAAAGTGTTTCCTTCATGCAGAGGGTGGGTTTAAAGGTCGACATTTAAAGGGCAGAATGTGGAAGGACATTTAAATTTTTAAGTTTTACTTTTTATAAAATTTTGGGGAATTTTGAACCCTATCCTCTACAGGGCCTACAGTAAAGGTTTTAAGGATTTGGAATCCTCTAATTAATCACTTACATAATTAATTCAGGCGTCCCAAATTACCCCGAATGTCCCAAATTACCCCGTTTTACGGTATATATTTTCCTACACATATACATTCTTTTAGAGGAAATTTTGTTTATTTATTTTGATACGAATTTACATTATTTTATGTGTATTTTGTATATATATTTTTCTATGTATTTACATTATTTTATGTGTATTTTGTATATATATTTTCATAAAAATTTACGTAATTTTATTGTGTGTATTCGTATATATTTTGATAAAAAATTTCATTATTTTATGTGTTTTTTGCATATCTATTTCAATAAAAATCTACCTTATTGTATGTGTATTTTGTATATTTATTTTAATACAAATTTAATTATTTTATGTGTATTTTTGTATATATATTTTTTTAAATATGAGATATTTTATGGGTATTTTGCATCTTTAATTTTAGAAATTTTTACATTACGTACATATCTTTTATACGTATTTACATTATTTAATGTGTATTTTGTTTATATATTTTTATACAAATTTACGTTATTATATGTGTATTTGAATATATATTTTGATACAAATTTACATTATTTTATGTATTTTCTATATTTATTTCAATTCAAATTTAGCTTATTTTATGTCTTTTGTATATATATTTTCAAACAAATTTAATTATTTCTGTTTATTTTTGTATATAGTTTTATACAATTTTACGTTAATTTATGTGTATTTTGTATATTTATATTTATACAAGTAAACATTCTTTTATTGGCATTTAGTTTATTTATTTTGATACGAATTTACATTATTTTATGTGTATTTTGTATACATTTTCTTATACGTATTTACTTCATTTTATGTGTATTTTGTATATATATTTTATAGAAATCTACGTTATTTTATGTGTATTCGTATGTATATTTTGAAACAAATTTACATTGTTTTATATGTATTTTCCATATCTATTTCAATACAAATTTACCTTATTGTATGTGCATTTTGTATATTTATTGTAATACAAATTTAAATATTTTATGTGCATTTTGGTATATATATTTTCATAAAAAAAAGCGTTGTTTTATGGGTATTTTGCATCTTTATTTTCATACAAATTTACATTATTTTATTAATATTCTGTGTATTTATTTTGATACTATTTTACATTATTCTATTTGTGTTTTGTATATATTTTTTTATACATATTTACATTATTTAATGTGTATTTTCTATATATATTTCATACAAATTTTCGTTATTTTAAGTGTATTTGTTTATATATTTTTATTCAAATTTACATTATTTTATGTGTATTTTGTATATGTATTTCAATAGAAATTTACCTAATTTCATGTGTATTTTGTATATATATTTTAGACAAATTTAAATTATTTTTTGTGTATTTTTGTATAGAGTTTTATACAAATTTACAATATTTTATGTGTATTTTGTATATCTATTTTCATACAAATACACATTCTTTTATTGATATTTTGTTCATTTATTTTGATGCGAATTTACATTATTTAATGTGAATTGTGTATATATATTTTTATACGTATTTACGTCATTTCATGTGTATTTTGTATATATATTTCTATAGAAATATACGTTATTTTATATGTATTCGTATATATATTTTGAAACAAATATACTTTGTTTTATGTGCATTTTGCATATTTTTTCAATACAAATTTACCTTATTGTACGTGCATTTTGTATATTAATTTTAATACAAATTTAGCTATTCTATGAGTATTTTTGTATATGTATTTTTATAAAAATATGCTTTATTTTATGGGTATTTTGCATATTTATTTTCATACAAAATTACATTATTTTATTGATATTCTGTGTATTTATTTTGATACGATTTTACATTATTCTATGTATATTTTGTATCTATTTTATACCAATGTACGTTATTTTATGTGAATTTGTTTTCATTTCATACAAATTTACATTATTTTATGTGAATTTTGTACATGTATTTAAATACAAATTTAACTAATTATATGTGTATTTTGTATATCTATTTTCATACAAATTGAAATTAATTTTGTGTATTTTTGTATATATTTTTATTCAAATTTTCGTATTTTTATGTGTATTTTGTATATTATTTTCCTACAAATATACGTTCTTTTATCGGAATTTTATTTATTTATTTTGATACGAATGTTCATTTTTTTTTAGGTGTATTTGATATATATATTTTTATACTTATTTACATAATTTTATATGTATTTAGAATATATATTTTCATAGAAATTTACTCTATATGTATAAGTATAGAAAATACACATGAAATAATCTAAATTCGTATCGAAATAAATGAAAAAAATACCGATAAAATAATGTAATTTTGAATGAAAATATATATAGAAAATACACATAAAATAACGTAAATACAAATAAATATATACACATAAAATGATTTGAATTTGAATAAAAATATATATAAAAAAAACTTAAAATAAGGCAAATTTATAATGAAATATATATACAAAATACATATAAAATAATGTAGATTTGTTTCAAAATATATATACGAATACACATAAAATAACGTAGATATCTATAGAAATATATATACAAAATACACATGAAATGTTGTAAATACGTATAAAAATATATATACAAAATACACATTAAATAATGTAAATTCGTGTCAAAATAAATAATTAAAATATCAATAAAAGAATGTGTATTTGTATGAAAATACATATACAAAATACACATAAAATAACGTAAATTTGTATAAAACTTTATATAAAAATACACAAACATAAGTTAAATTTGTATGAAAAAAATATACAAAAAACACATAAAATTAGGTAAATTTGTAAACAAATACATATACAAAATACACATAAAATAATGTAAATTTGAATGAAAATATATAAACAAATACACTTAAATTAACATAAATTTGTATAAAATATATATATATAAAAAATACTCATTAAATAATGTAAATATGTATAAAAAATATATATACAAAACACAAATAGAATAATGTAAAATCGTATTAAAATAAATACACAGAATGTAAATAAAATAATGTAAATTTGTATGAAAATAAAGATGCAAAATAAACATAAAATAACGCATTTTTTATAAATATACAAAATACACATGAAAGGATGTATATACGAATAAAAATATATATACAAAATACACATTAAATAATGTAAATTCACGTCAAAATAAATAAACAAAATGTCAATAAAAGAATGTGTATTTGTATGAAAATAAATATACAAAATACACATCAGATAACATAAATTTGTATAAAACTATATACAAAAATACACAAAAAATAATTAAAATTTGTATGAAAATAAATATACAAAATACACATAAAATTAGGTAAATTTGTATTGAAATACATATACAAAATACACATAAAATACTGTAAATTTAAATGAAATTACATAAACAAATACACTTTAAATAACGTAAATTTGTATAAAAAAATATATACAAAACACAAATAGAATAATGTAAAATCTTATCAAAATAAATACACAGAATATTAATAAAATAATGTAAATTTGTATGAAAATAAAGAAGCAAAATACCCATCAAATAACGCATTTTTTTAAAAATATATATACAAAAGTACACATAAAAAAAAATTTGTATTAAGATAAATATACAAAAAACACATACAATAAGGTAAATTTGTATTGAAATAGATATGCAAAATACATATAAAACAATGTAAATTTGTTTCAAAATATATATACGAATACACATTAAATAACGTAGATTTCTATAAAATTATATAATCAAAATACACGTAAAATGAAGTAAATACGTATAAAAAAATGTATACAAAATACACATAAAATAATGTAAATTCGTATCAAAATAAATAAACAAAATACCAATAAAAAAATGTGCATTTGTATAAATATAAATATACAAAATACACATAAACTAACGTAAATTTGTATAAAACTATTTACAAAAATACACAGAAGTAATTAAATGTGTATGAAAATATATACAAAATACACACAAAATAAGCTAAATTTGAATTGAAATATATATACAAAATACATGAAATAAAGTAAATTTGTATCAAAATATTTATACAAATACTCATATAATAACTAAAATTTGTATGAAAATGTATAAAAAAATACACATTAAATAATGTATATACGTATAAAAAAATATGTACAAAATACACATATAATCATGTAATTCGTATCAAAATAAATAAACAAAATACAAATCAAATAATATAAATTTGTATGAGTAATACAAATTTACCTTATTATATACTCATTTTGTATATTAATTTTAATATATGTGTATTTGAATATATATTTTGATTCAAATTTACATTATTTTATGTATTTTCTATATTTATTTCATTTCAAATTTAGCTTATTTTATGTGTCTTTTGTATATCTATTTTCATACAAATTTAATTATTTTTGTTTATTTTTGTATATAGTTTTATACAATTTTACGTTATTTTATGTGTATTTTGTATATTTATATTTATACAAGTAAACATTCTTTTATTGGCATTTAGTTTATTTATTTTGATACGGATTTACATTATTTTATGTGTATTTTGTATACATTTTCTTATACGTATTTACTTCATTATATGTGTATTTTGTATATATTTTTTTATAGAAATCTACGAATGTGTATTCGTATATATATTTTGAAACAAATTTACATTGTTTTATGTGTATTTTGCTTATCTATTTCAATACAAATTTACCTTATTGTATGTACATTTTGTATATTTATTGTAATACAAATTAGAATATTTTATGTGTATTTTGTATATGTATTTCAATAGAAATTTAACTAGTTTTATGTGTATTTCGTATATATATTTTTAAACAAATTTAAATTATTTTTGTGTATTTTTTTAATAGAGTTTTATACAAATTTACAATATTTTATGTGTATTTTGTATATCTATTTTCATACAAATACACATTCTTTTATTGATATTTTGTTTATTTATTTTGATGCGAATTTACATTATTTAATGTGTATTGTGTATATATATTTTTATACGTATTTACGTCATTTCATGTGTATTTTTTATATATATTTCTATAGAAATATACGTTATTTTATGTGTATTCGTATATATATTTTAAAACAAATATACATTGTTTTATGTGCATTTTGTATATTTTTTCAATACAAATTTCCCTTATTGTACGTGCATTTTGTATATTAATTTTAATACAAATTTAATTATTCTATGTGTATTCATGTATATGTATTTAAAAAAAATATGCTTTATTTTATGGGTATTTTGCATCTTTATTTTCATACAAAATTACATTATTTTATTGATATTCTGTGTATTTATTTTGATACGATTTTACTTTATTCTATGTATATTTTGTATATCTATTTTATACAAATGTACGTTATTTTATGTTAATTTGTTTTCATTTCATACAAATTTACATTATTTTATGTGTATTTTGTACATGTATTTAAATACAAATTTAACTAATTATATGTGTATTTTGTATATCTATTTTCATACAAATTGAAATTTATTTTTTGTGTTTTTTTGTATATATTTTTATTCAAATTTTCGTAATTTTATGTGTATTTTGTATATTTATTTTCCTACAAATATACGTTCTTTTATCGGAATTTTGTTTATTTATTTTGATACTAATTTTAATTTTTTAGGTGTACTTGATATATATATATATATATATATATATATATACATAAATATATATACAAACATATATATACATACATATATATATATACATATATATATATATATATATACATATATATATATACATATATATATACATATATATATATATATATATATATATATATATATATATTAATTTTATATGTATTTTGAATATATATTTACATAGAAATTTACTCTATATGTATATACAAAAAAAACACAAAAATAATTTAATTTTGTATGAAAATAAATATACAAAATACACATAAAATTAGGTAAATTTGTATTGAAATACATATACAGAATACACTTAAAATAATGTAAATTTGAATGAAATTATATAAACAAATACACTTAAAATGACGTTAATTTGTATAAAATATATATAAAAAATACACATTAAATAATGAAAATATGTATAAAAAATATATACAAAACACAAATAGTATAATATAGAATCGTATCAAAATATATACACAGAATATTAATAAAATAATGTACATTTGTATGAAAACTAAGATGCAAAATACCTATAAAATAACGCATTTTTTATAAAATTATATATACCAAAATACACATAAAATATTTGAATTTGTATTACGGGGAGAGTCCGGTTTAGATCGGGGGTGCCATATCTCCGGTAAATATGCATGAATCGCTCTGATTTTTATGTTGTGAAGTATTGGCATCATTTACACCAACATTAGACATTGACCCCCATTCTTGTCCCCCTCCCCCCCCCCTCCAACTACAACTACAACGAAAATTTAAAAGCGAATCTCCGTCGTTATTATTGGCTCCACAACCTTCATTTTTCTGTGACTTAGAGACGTTATAATATGAAATGTTTCTTCGTCGTTAGATTTTTCATTTCAGCTTTTGAATTTGTTTTATGATTTTTTTGTGTGTGTTTTTTTTTTGCCTTTTTTTGACCAAAAAAATATTAATATAAAACTAATCCAGACATATATAAAAAAAACAGCGACGATGATTTGAAGAGAAAGTATTCCTCTGCCTTTTAGTCTTTGTTTCATTGAAATCAAGCTAAAACTGGCTACAAGGTTAACGTTAGAAGGGGAATAACCTATGTTTTGAGATATGGGCTGATAAAGTTTATTGATGGATCGCGATCCCGTTAAAACACACTAGGAAGCTTTTTTCAGGTTTACTATGAGTTTTTTTTCATCATCTTCAATCTGCGAGATAGTTGCCAAAATGTATACCTACCAAATATTTTTTTTTCACAGTCATTTTTTTTATATTTTTGGGGTCTCCAAACCGGACTCCCCCATCAAATAGCGCATTTCTTATAAAAATATATATACCAAAATACACATAAAATATTTAAATTTGTATTGAAATAAATATACAAAATGCACATACAATAAGGTAAATTTGTATTGAAATAGATATGCAAAAAACATATAAAACAATGTAAATTTGTTTCAAAATATATATACGAATACATATAAAATAACGTAGATTTCTATAAATATATATATACAAAATACAAATAAAATTAAGTAAATACGAATCAAAAATGTATACAAAATACACATAAAATAATGTAAATTCGTATAAATATAAATAAACAAAATACCAATAAGAGAATGTGTATTTGTATAAATATAAATATACAAAATGCACATAAAATAACGTAAATTTGTATAAAACTATATACAAAACTACACAGAAGTAATTAAATTTGCTTGAAAATAGATATACAAAATACACACAAAATAAGCTAAATTTGAATTGAAATATATATACAAAATACATAAAATAAAGTAAATTCGTTTCAAAATATTTTTAACAAATACACATATAATAACGTAAATTTGTAAAAAAAATATATAAACAAAATACACATTAAGTAATGTAAATACGTATAAAAAAAAATTTACAAAATACACCAATAATCAAGTCATTCGTATCAAAATAAATAAACAAAAAACTAATTAAATAATGTCAATTTGTATGAGAAAACATATACAAAATACACATAAAATAACGTTTTAAGTTTCTATTTTTTTTTTTTTTTACAGCAAAGGAGACAGCTCAAGGGCACAAAAAAGTAAACATTAATAAAAAAAAAAAAAGCCCGCTACTCGCTGCTCCTAAAAAGAATCCAAAGAGGTGGCCGAAAGATAAGTCAGTTTCGGGAGGAGAGGTGTCCTGATACCCTCCTCTTGAAAGAGTTCAAGTCGTAGGCAGGAGGAAATACAGATGAAGGAAGATTGTTCCAGAGTTTACCAGCGTGAGGGATGAAAGAGTGAAGATGCTGGTTAACTCTTGCATAAGGGGTTTGGACAGTATAGGGATGAGCATGAGTAGAAAGTCGAGTGCAGCGGGGCCGCGGGAGGGGGGGAGGCATGCAGTTAGCAAGTTCAGAAGAGCAGTCAGCGTGGAAATATCGATAGAAGATAGAAAGAGAGGCAACATTGCGGCGGAATTTAAGAGGTAGAAGACTATCAGTATGAGGAGGAGAGCTGATGAGACGAAGAGCCTTTGCCTCCACTCTGTCCAGAAGAGCTATGTGAGTGGAGCCCCCCCACACATGAGATGCATACTCCATACGAGGGCGGACAAGGCCCCTGTATATGGACAGCAACTGTGCAGGGTAGAAGAACTGGCGGAGACGGTACAGAACGCCCAGCCTCGAGGAAGCTGATTTAGTAAGAGATGAGATATGAAGTTTCCAGTTGAGATTTTGAGTTAAGGATAGACCGAGGATGTTTAGTGTTGAGGAAGGTGATAGCTGGGTGTTGTCAAAGAATAGGGGATAGTTGTTTGGAAGATTGTGTCGAGTGGATAGGTGGAGAAACTGTGTTTTTGAGGCGTTGAAGGACACCAGGTTCTTCTTGCCCCAATCGGAAATAATAGTAAGGTCTGAGGCTAAGCGTTCTGCAGCCTCCAGCCTTGAGTCGTTAAGTTCCTGAAGGGTGGGTCTTCTATTAAAAGAAGTTGAATAATGCAGAGTGGAATCATCGGCGTAGGAATGGAAGGACAGTTCGTTTTGGAAAGATCATCAATGAACAACAGAAAAAGAGTGGGAGATAGGAGAGAACCCTGTGGGACACCACTGTTAATAGATTTAGGGGAAGAACAGTGACCGTCTACCACGGCAGAAATAGAACGGTCAGAAAGGAAACTGGAGATAAAGGTACAGAGAGAAGGATAGAAACCGTAGGAGGGTAGTTTAGAAAGCAAAGATTTGTGCCAGACACTATCAAAAGCTTTTGATATGTCCAGCGCAATAGCAAAAGTTTCACCGAAACGGCTAAGAGAGGATGACCAAGAGTCAGTTAAGAAGGCTAGGAGATCACCAGTAGAACGCCCCTTGCGGAACCCATACTGGCGATCAGATAGAAGGTCAGAAGTGGAAAGGTGCTTTTGAATCTTACGGTTAAGGATTGATTCAAAAGCTTTAGATAGACAAGAAAGTAAAGCAATAGGACGGTAGTTTGAGGGATTGGAGCGGTCACCCTTCTTAGGTACAGGCTGTGTGAAGGCATACTTCCAGCAAGAAGGAAAGGTAGATGTTGACAGGCAGAGGCGAAAGAGTTTGACCAGGCAGGGTGACAGCACGGAGGCACAGTTTTTAAGGACAATAGGAGGCACTCCATCAGGTCCATAAGCCTTCTGAGGATACGTATAAAAATATATATACACAATACACATTAAATAATGTGAATTCGCGTCAAAATAAATAAGCAAAATATCAATAAAAAATGTGCATATGTATGAAAATAGATATACAAAATACACATGAAATATTTGAAATTTATATAAAACTCTTTTTATAAAAGTATATATACCAAAATAATAAAATTTTTAAATTTGTATTACAATAAATATACAAAATGCACATACAATAAGGTAGATTTATACTGAAATAGATATGCTAAATACATATAAAACAATGTAAATTTGCTTCAAAATATATATACCAATACACATAAAATAACGTAGATTACTATAAAAATATATATACAAAATACACATTAAATGAAATAAATACGTATAAGAAAATGTATACAAAGTACACATAAAATAATTAAATTTGTTTTAAAATAAATATACAAAATACACATACAATAAGATAAATCTATATTGAAATAGATATGCAAAATAAACATAAAATAATGTAAATTTGTATCAAATCATATACGAATACACACAATAAAATAACGTAAATTTTTATGAAAATATATATAAAAAATACACATAAAATAAAGTAAATACGTAGAAAAATTTATATACAAAATACACATAAAATTATGTAAATTCTTATGAAAATAAATGAAAAAATTCCACTAAATGAATGTATATTCATAGGAAAATATATATACAAAATACTCATAAAATAACTATTAATTTGTATAAAAATATATAAAAAATACCTAAAAATAATTTAAGTTTGTTTGAAAATAGATATGCAAAATACACATAAAATTAGGCAAATCTGTATTGAAATACATATACAAATTACACATAAAATATTGTAAATTTGTATGAAAATATATAAACAAATACACATAAAATAGCGTAAATTTATATAAAATATATACACAAAATATACATTAAATAATGTAAATGTGTATAAAAATATATATACAAATTACACATAGAATAATGTTTTTTCTACAAATATACGTTCTTTTATATGAATTTTGTTTATTGAATTTGAAACGAATTTACCTTATTTTGTATATCTATTTTCATACAAATTAAAATACTTCTGTGTATTTTTGTATATAGTTTTATATAAATTTACGTTATTTTATGTGTATTTTGTATATTTATATTTATACAAATACACATTCTTTTATTGGTATTTTGTATATTTATTTTGATACGAAGTTACATTATTTTATGTGTATTTTGTATACATTTTTTTATACGTATTTACTTCATTTTATGTGTATTTTGTATATATATTTTTATAGAAATCTACGTTATTTTATGTGTATTCGTATATATATTTTGAAAAAAATTTACATTGTTTTATATGTATTTTGCATATCTATTTCAATACAAATTTACCTTATTGTATGTGTTTTTTGTATATTTATTTTAATACAAATTTAATTTTTTGATGTGTATTTTGGTATATATATTTTTATAAATAAAAAAAATGCGTTATTTTATGGGTATTTTTATAAATATTTTGATACAAATCTACATTATTTTATGTATCTTGTATATACATTTCAATTAAAATTTAGCTTATTTTATCTGTATTTTGTATATCTATTTTCATACGAATTTAATTACTTCTGTGTAGTTTTGTATATAGTTTTATACAAATTTACGTTATTTTATGTGTATTTTGTATATTTATATTTATACAAATACACATTCTTTTATTGGTATTTTGTTTGTTTATTTTGATACGAATTTACATTATTTTATGTGTATTTTGTATATATTTTCTTATACGTATTTACTTCATTTTATGTGTATTTTGTATATATATTTTTATACAAATCTACGTTATTTTATGTGTATTCGTATATATATTTTGAAACAAATTTACATTGTTTTATATGTATTTTGCATATCTATTTCAATACAGATTTACCTTATTGTATGTGTATTTTGTATATTTATTTTAAAACAAATTAATTTTTTCATGTGTATTTTGGTATATATATTTTTATAAAAAATGCGTTATTTAATGGGTATTTTGCATCTTTATTTTCATACAAATTTACATTGTTTTATTAATATTCTGTGTATTTATTTTGATACGATTTTACATTATTCTAATTGTGGTTTGTATATATTTTTTTATACATATTTACATTATTTAATGTGTATTTTGTATATTTTTAAACAAATTTACGTTATTTTATGCGCATCTGTTAAAATATTTTGATACAAATTTACATTATTTTATGTATTTTGTATATATATTTCAATACAAATTTTGTTTATTTTATGTATATTTTGTATATCTATTTTCATTTGTTAAAAATAAATAAACAAAATAGCAATAAAATAATGTAAATTTGTATGAGAAAACATATACAAATACACATAAAATAAGGCAAATTTCTAAAAAAATATATGTACAAAAATGGACATAAAATAGAGTAAATTTGCAAATTTGTATTGAAATAGATATGCAAAATACATATAAAACAATGTAAATTTGTTTCAAAATATATATACGAATACACATAAAATAATGTAGATTTCTATAAAAATATATACAAAATACACATAAAATGAAGTAAATACGTATAAAAAAATGAATACAAAAAATACATAAAAATCGTATCAAAATAAATAAACAAAATACCAGTAAAAGAATGTGTATTTGTAAAAATATAAATATACAAAATACACATAAAATATCGTAAATTTGTATAAAACTATATACAAAAATACACAGAAGTAATTAAATTTGTATGAAAATATATATACAAAATATAGCTAAAATAGGCTAAATTTGAATTGAAATGTACATACAAAATACATAAAATAATGTAAATGTGTATCAAAATATTTATACAATTACATATAATAACGTAGATTTGTTTAAAAATATATAAACAAAATACACATTAAGTAATGTAAATACGTATAAAAAAATATGTACAAAATACACATATAATCATGTAATTCGTATCAAAATAAATAAACAAAATAGCAATAAAATAATGTAAATTTGTATGAGAAAACATATACAAATAACGCAAATTGTAATGTGTATATTATAATGTACATGTGTATGTATGACTTTAAACTTATTAAACATTAAAAATAGCATTTAACACAAACCACGTTAAAAACAGCTAACAAAAACGCTAACAAAAATGGTGAACAGCGGTTTACGGACCTCTCCGAAGTGTTCTATAGGTGTTATTTCTAATATAACATAACAAAATGCATGGTGGCTGGTGGCCGCCTCGTTGTTAACCACGTAAAAAAAAAAAGTAACGCTCAAAAGTTATTAACTTAAATGATGTGCAGCGTGGTTACGAACTACTCCGCATTGTTATATCTCTCTCTCAAACGTAGCTTCAGTGACAGTGTGTGGGGGCAGTGAACGGTATCGGACACAGCAAGCATACGCTGACATCAGCGCGCGGCTTTTCCTGCCCCAGTGAGTCGAGTCAGCACACAGCCGCACCCGAGAGCACATCCCGCCCCGCCCCGCACCTCCACACAGCCCGCGCGCCCCGCCTCGCACCTCCACACAACCAAGTTTCCTTGGAGGTGTCCAGGCATTTGTTTCTTCCTACGACACAACTCGTCGTAGGTGCGCACTTATCTTCGCCAGGCAACTCGGACCTTTGAGGGTGACTGGTGGGCGTATATTGTCTGCCCGCCGCCTCTCCCACCACCGCTACCAGACGGGGGACGGCAGACCTGCCACCCCTGCAGCCCTGCCCTTGCCACCGGCGAGGCGAAGGACGCGAGCGTGCTGAGTAGTGGGGCATCGAGATGCTGTCTTCAGGGTTTTTAACACATTCTAGCTGACACTACATACGGTTTCAGTAATTACACCACTTGCAACATTATTTTAAGTGCATTACTATTATTATGTTCACGTGTTTAGGCGTGAGGGGCCGTATCTAATGTATTAGATTTTTCAGCTGTTGATTTTTCTGGCGTGTGGATGTTTAATATTTTTCTTGAGTAACATGGTTACGCATTTCATGTATAATCACTCATTTTCTTTTCTCCTTTCTTTTGTGTGTTTTATTGCACAGTGGAGAAGTTATGTCTTGCTAAGCCTCACTCATTATTCTTTTTTCCTCTTTTATTATGCATGTTAAAATCATCGGGGAGGAGTGAGCACATACTTAGCGGTGAATGATTATTACTTTACTTATTTTTGCAGCAATTTTTTTTTTCTGTTACCATTTTACTCCTCATTTTACTAGTAACTCTTTTAATGGCAGATAAACCTGACCCGCAATTACAAGCTCTCACCGAGGACTATGAGGGGTGGGTAGAGAGAAAGAACAGTGCCGACAAGGATAACGGTATCTGTTCTCATGTAAGGAGTTGTAGCAGTCTTCAAAGGGTGCCTCCTCCTTCTTCTACGCTGCATGAGCAACCAAGAGGTATTTACTTACCTTACTAATCCCACAATGGCTTCTGCCCCTAATCACCCACTAACAGCAACAGCAGTTAGGCCTTTCGCAGGGTAGCAAGGGAGGCAGATTATTCGGCCAGGGACTTCTTGTTTCAAAGTGAGATTGTCATGGACATTTCATTCGTGTCAAATCCGAGAGATAAAATATCTCTCAGCCGCTCGAAGGTCAATCCCGGGAACGGGCGCAGGGCCCTCATAAACAGGAGCGCGTTCACTGGACGGAAGGATTATGATGCGTTTCGGTCACTTTTTCTTGAAACATTTGGGGAAGATGGGCAACACAGCCTCGTAAAGGGTATAAATTTTGCTGTGGACACTGTGCAAACCAGGCCTTTTTAATAGGCAAGTGGACGCCTATAGGCTATCTACTGATTTGATCTCGTGTTTTAAACAGGGAAACTAGACAGATGGAGAAACCATTTCTGTAGCTAATGCTAGATTATTAATAGAGTTCCTTATGTACATGATTGTCCTTAAAGTTCCTCTTCGAAGGAGTGCAGTATCCCTTGACTACAGCCCCACTGGCAACCTACACGGTTTTATCAGCCAACTTTTATGGCATGGGGAGGCGGTGGCTGAGTCGTCAAAGTAACGGCCTCGTGTTCAGGAGGACGCGAGTTCAATCCCCGCCCGGTGCCACCAAGCTGGGATTTTTCAGCCGCCGCCGAGTGGCTTAAAACTACCCACATGCTGTCCAGAAGACCACCTATCAACCCGGACTCTAGATTCTAGGATCAAAGATGAGCTCTGGGAGGGCAGCATGAGCCAATGCAAGATGGCGCCACTATAAAACACTCGCCTGCGCCAGAACGGGCTGGGCCGACCATCAGGACCTACCGGAAAGAAGCCTTGGACCGACCATCAGGATCCACCTGGAAGAAGCCTACCGGCGCAATAGGCTGCAATGTAAAAAAAAAAAAAAAAAAAAAAAATTTAAAGTAATTTTGGGTCCTTTTTGAAGCTTCGTTTCCCGTCGACACGTTCGTCGGGGAGGGGGGCCTTCGCGACCCTCTGACCTAAACCTTTTTGGGTGTCACCAGCGGTAATCAAAAATTCCTTGGTGTGTTCTTTTACCCGTGGTTTAGGCAGAAATAGTCAGATAAATAGGTGGTTGGAAATTTGAGCTTTACGATTTTTTTTTGCACA
Organism: Eriocheir sinensis; assembly: GCF_024679095.1. NCBI lineage: Eukaryota > Metazoa > Arthropoda > Malacostraca > Decapoda > Varunidae > Eriocheir > Eriocheir sinensis. Next base: position 370,728 of record NW_026110962.1, on the reverse strand, counting down.
GAATGGTGCATAGTGATCGTCTCCAAAGACTAGCGCCGGCTTGAGGTTCAGCCTGACGCTGCTTTGTGTATCTTTCCACCACACGACTATAACCTGCATCCTCGCATCTACTAATTTATGTTTGGTTCCTAAGCTTTTGCCTGCATCTTTTTCATGCGAGAAGGGGAGTGCTTGAGTAATACTTTTCACTCTAACCCACTATTTTCTTTTATTGCTGAGTTGATGCAAGGCAGTCAGTCTTCTTAATTTAATTGGAGCCGTAATAACCGAGGGTGTAGACTAACATAGGGATAGGTACAATTTAATCTTGAACCTCATGTGCTTCTGCTTAAAACATACTTTTTCTCTGCACTGACAGACTTAACTTGAGCAGATGCTGTCCCTAACTTTTATCGTAACCAGCATGTGAATATCTGTAAGCTTTGGAAGTAAGCAGACAAGTCTTACTTACCCTTACTTGACACACCACTGTTACCCGTTACGGGAATTATTTTTGGCGTCACAGATGTCAGTCATCCACGTTCGTTACGATCGCGGGATAGGTGGAAATTTATCTTTGTCATTTGATGTTTATTAATGCTGGAATTACTTTAATCAATTATGCTGGAATTATATATTTCTGTGAGATTTGTTATAACAGTGACTTCACAACTTAGTGGCAGGATTTTCTTTTATAGTACTGTAGACCCGTAAAACGGAGTATTAGGAGTTAGTGGTGCTGACTGCCGATGCTTCTAAGGTTCTCCAGACTTGTCCTTGTTATCACATTGTAACTATTAGGAGACTCTACGGATAACATTACCTCTTTTCACACAACCTTATCTATTGTTGTAAACCCCACCCGTCTCGAAGGCGTGCCGAGGGTAACGACACTGGCAATTAATTGTCACGCAACGGATGAGTGTTTCTCTGCGACAGTTTTGTGTCCAGGTGTGACTCGAAGGTTCAGTGTGTAGCAGATCTTCTTCAAGGATTGTTCCTTTTTCTTTTTACTATTCCAAATAGCTCCATTACCATGTATCCTAATGACAGTTTAGTCAATTTTATTTTACTAGGATGTATCATGTAAATAATTTTTCGAGCTATTATTTTGTTTTCTCGGAATAGTACTGAGCTTCCATGTCCACGACTCTAGCCCTGTTTACCTCGCCCTGTATGTACTTTGCCCATTTCTTGTTACTTCCATGATTATTTTTATTATCATTGGCATTTCCCGATGCTGTATCGTTAGGCGGGCTCTGACTTGTATATATATATTTTTTTAAGCAATAACAGGACCTCGTTTAACTAGTACACATTGTGCGACTGTAACATGGGTAGGTACACTGCTTTTAAAGGTCGGGTGAGTCGCGAGGTCGCGACTTTTAGAGAACCGAGCGATGTAATGTGTATATTATAATGTACATGTGTATGTATGACTGTACGTGTGGCGACACCCGGTCGGTGTCGCACAACAGGATGTCTAACAACACGTCGTGCTTTTGGCCGTGGGAAGCTGTGATGAACTGACACTAGGATCAGCAAATGATGACTTTCATCAACAGTCATCAACCGGAAGCCCCACCCTTCCGGACGCACTACAAGCAAATAAAACAGGCGAACAACGCGGAGAAGAGAGAGAAGACGGGTGACGGGCAGGCAAGCGGTGCTCCGCCGCCCCGCGCCCTGCAGCGGTGTGGCTGTCTCTGATTTCGTGCGTCTCGCTCACGTAAACTGTAAACCTTATGTAGTACAACTGTTAATATAGTTAAAATACATTTGGTATTTGTATTAACCTGAGAGAGAAAACTAAAGAGAACTAAAGTGAACTACAGTGAACTTATAACGGCTACCGCTCGGCCACACATCACTTAACTAAAAAGGCTATTGTGTTATCTCACCTTACTACAATCAACTTGTGAAAGCAGGCAACGGTATACCGGACCTCACGTGAGATAACAGTTCGCGCCTTAATCAAAAACAGCTAACAAAAAGGCTAACAAAATTTCTATAAAAATATATGTACAAAAATGCACATAAAATAAAGTAAATTTGCAAAAAAATATATATACAAAACACACACTAAATAATGTAAATGCGTACATAAAATAACCTAAATTTGTATAAAAGTATAAAAAAAAAAATACACAAAAATAATTTAAATTTGTTTGAAAAGAAATATACAAAATACACATACAATTAGGTAAATTTGTATTGAAATACATATACAAAATACACATCAAATAATGTAAATTTGAATGAAAATATATAAACAAATACACTTAAAATAACGTAAATTTGTATAAAATATATATGCAAGATACACATTAAATAATGTAAATGTGTATAAAAAATATAAATACAAAAAACAAATAGAATAATGTAAAATCGTATCAAAATAAATACACAGAATATCAATAAAATAATGTAAATTTGTATGAAAATAGAGATACAAAATTCCCAAAAATTATCGCATTTTTTATAAAAATATATTTACCAAAATAAACATAAAATATTTAAATTTGTATTGAAATAAATATACAAAATGCATATACAGTAAGGTAAATTTGTATTGAAAGAGATATTGAAAAATACATATAAAACAATGTAAATTTGTTTCAAAATATATATATGAATACACATAAAATAAAGTAGATTTCTATATATATATACAAATATATATATATATATATATATATTTGTATATATATATATATATATATATATATATATATATATATATATATATATATATATATATATATATATATATATATATATATACATATGAAATTATGTAAATACGTATAAAAATATATATACAAAATACATATCAAATAATGTAAATTCGTGTCAAAATAAATAAACAAAATATCATAAAAGGAATGTGTATTTGTATTAAAATAGATAGTAGATAATAAATTTGTATAAAATATATATGCAAGATACACATTAAATAATGTAAATATGTATAAAAAAGTATATACAAAAAACAAATAGAATAATGTAACATCGTAACAAAATAAATACACTGAATATTAATAAAATAATGTAAATTTGTATGAAAATAAAGATGCAAAATTCCCATAAAATAGCGCATTTCTTATAAAAATATATATACCAAAATACACATAAAATATTTTAATTTGCATTGAAATAAATATACAAAATGCACATACAATAAGGTAAATTTGTATTGAAAGAGATATGCAAAAATACATATAAAACAATGTAAATTTGTTTCAAAATATATATACGAATACAAATAAAAAAACGTAGATTTAAAAAAATATATATATACAAAATACATATAAAATTAAGTAAATACGTATAAAAAAATGTATACAAAATACATATAAAATAATGTAGTTTCGAATTAAAATAAATGTAAATTTGAATGAAAATATAAAAACAAATACACCTAAAATAACGTAAATTTGTATAAAATATATATGCAAGATACACATTAAATAATGTAAATGTGTATAAAAAAAAATATACAAAAAACAAATAGAATAATGTAAAATCGTATCAAAATAAATACACAGAATATCAATAAAATAATGTAAATTTGTATGAAAATAAAGATGCAAAATTCCCCAAAATTATTGCTTTTTTTATAAAAATATATATACCAAAATACACATAAAATATATAAATTTGTATTGAAATAAATATACAAAATGCATATACAGTAAGGTAAATTTGTATTAAAAGAGATATTCAAAAATACATATAAAACAATGTAAATTTGCTTCAAAATATATATACGAACACACATAAAATAAAGTAGATTTCTATAGAAATATATATACAAAATACATATGAAATTATGTAAATACGTATAAAAATATATATACAAAATACATATCAAATAATGTAAATTCCTGTCAAAATAAATAAACAAAATATCATGAAAAGAATGTGTATTTGTATAAAAATAGATAATAGATAATATTTTGTATAAAATATATATGCAAGATACTCATTAAATAATGTAAATATGTATAAAAAAAGTATATACAAAAAACAAATAGATTAATGTAAATTCGTATCAAAATAAATACACCGAATATTAATAAAATAATGTAAATTTGTATGAAAATAAAGATGCAAAATTCCCATAAAATAGCGCATTTCTTATAAAAATATATATACCAAAATACACAAAAAATATTTAAATTTGTATTGAAATAAATATACAAAATGCATATACAATAAGGTAAATTTGTATTGAAAGAGATATGCAAAAATACATATAAAACAATGTAAATTTGTTTCAAAATATATATACGAATACAAATAAAAAAACGTAGATTTCTATAAAAATATATATACAATATACACATAAAATTAAGAAAATACGTATAAAAAAATGTATACAAAATACACATAAAATAATGTAAATTCGATTTAAAATAAATAAACAAAATACCAATAAAAGAATGTGTATTTGGAAAAATATAAATATACAAAATACATATACAAAATAAACATAAAATAAGGTAGATTTGTAATAAAATATATGTACAAAATACACATAAAATAATGTAAATTTATATGAAAATATATATACAAATACACATAAAATACCATGAGTTTGTATAAAAATATATATTCAAAATAAATATTAAATAATGTACAAGCGTATAAAAATATATATACAAAGTACATATAAAATAATGTAAATTCGTATCAATATAAATCAACAAAACACCAATAAAATAATATATATTTGAATGAAAATAAATTTACAAAATACACATAACATAACTAAAATTTGTATAAAAATATATACAAAAATACATAGAAATAATTTGAGTTTGTATGAAAATAGATATACAAAATCTGAAAATCTGATTTTATATTATTTTTATAAAATCTGAATTTTGTTTATTGAATTTGAAACGAATTTACCTTATTTTGTATATCTATTTTCATACAAATTAAAATACTTCTGTGTATTTTTGTATATAGTTTTATATAAATTTACGTTATTTTATGTGAATTTTGTATATTTATATTTATACAAATACACATTCTTTTATTGGTATTTTGTATATTTATTTTGATGCGAATTTACATTATTTTATGTGTATTTTGTATACATTTTTTTATACGTATTTACTTCATTTTATGTGTATTTTGTATATATATTTTTATAGAAATCTACGTTATTTTATGTGTATTCGTATATATATTTTGAAACAAATTTACATTGATTTATATGTATTTTGCATATCTATTTCAATACAAATTTACCTTATTGTATGTGTTTTTTAAATATTTATTTTAATACAAATTTAATTTTTTTATGTGTATTTTGGTATATATGGAGAGGTAAATTTGTATTGAAAGAGATATTCAAAAATACATATAAAACAATGTAAATTTGTTTCAAAATATATATACGAATACACATAAAATAACGTAGATTTCTATAAAAATATATACAAAATACATATAAAATGAAGTAAATACGTATAAAAAAATGAATACAAAATACACATAAAAATCGTATCAAAATAAATAAACAAAATACCAGTAATAGAATGTGTATTTGTATAAATATAAATATACAAAATACACATAAAATATCGTAAATTTGTATAAAACTATATACAAAAATACACAGAACATCTACACATTCTTTTATTGGTATTTTGTTTATTTATTTTGTTTCGATTTTATATTATTTTATGTGTATTTTGTTTACATTTTTTTATACGTATTTACCTAATTTTATGTGTATTTTGTATATATATTTTTTTTTAGAAAACTACGTTATTTTATGTGTATTCGTATATATATTTTGAAACAAATTTACATTGTTTTATATGTATTTTGCATATCTATTTCAATACAAATTTACCTTATTGTATGTGTTTTTTGTATATTTATTTTAATACAAATTTAATTTTTTGATGTGTATTTTGGTATATATATTTTTATAAATAAAAAAATGCGTTATTTTATGTGTATTTTGCTTCTTTATTTTCATACAAGTTTACATTATTTTATTAATATTCTGTGTATATATTTTGATACGATTTTACATTATTCTATTTGTGTTTTGTACATATTTTTTTATACAAATTTACGTTATTTTAAGTGTATTTGTTCATGTATTTTCATTCAAATTTACATTATTTTATGTGTATTTTGTGTATGTATTTCAATACAAATTTACCTAATTTTATGTGTATTTTGTATATTTATTTTCATACAAATTTAAAATATTTATGTGTATTTTTGTATATAGTTTGATACAAATTTAGGTTATTTTATGTGTATTTTGTATATTCATTTTCATACAAATTTAAAATATTTTTGTGTATTTTGGTATATAGTTTGATACAAATTTAGGTTATTTTATGTGTATTTTGTATATCTATTTTCATACAAATACACATTCTTTTACTGATATTTTGTTTATTTATTTTGACGCGAATTTACATTATTTAATGTGTATTTTGTATATATATTTTTATACGTATTTACATCATTTAATGTGTATTTTGTATAGTTTTAAACAAATTTTTATTATTTAATGTGTATTTTGAATATATATATTTATACAAATACACATTCTTTTATTGGTATTTTGTTTATTTATTTTGATACTAATTTACATTATTTTATGTGTAATTTGTATACATTTTTTATACGTATTTACTTAATTTTATGTGTATTTTGGGTATATATTTTTATAGAAATCTACCTTATTTCATGTGTATTCGTATATATATTTTGAAACAAATTTACATTGTTTATTTGTATTTTGCATATCTATTTTTGTGTATTCTGTATTTATTTTTGTTATACATAGAATAATGTAAAATCGTATAAAATAGGTACTCAGAATATCAATAAAATAATTTAAATTTGTATGAAAATAAATATGCAAAATACCCATAAGATAAAGCATATTTTTTTTAAAATACATATACAAAAATACACATAGAATAATAAAAATTGTATTAAAATTAATATACAAAATGCACACATACAAAAAGGTAAATTTGTATTGAAAAAAAACGCAAAATACAAATAAAACAGTGTAAATTTGTTTCAAAATATATATACGAATACACATAAAATAACGTAGGTTTCTATAAAAATATATATACAAAATACACATGAAATTTTGTAAATACGTATAAAAATATATATATAAAATACATATTAAGTAATGTAAATTCGTGACAAAATAAATAAACAAAATATCATGAAAAGAATGTGTATTTGTATGAAAATAAATAATAGATAATAAATTTGTATGTAATATTTATGCAAGATACACATTAAATAATGTAAATATGTATTAAAAATATATATACAAAAAACAAATAGAATAATGTAAAATCGTATCAAAATAAATACACTGAATATTAATAAAATAATGTAAATTTGTATGAAAATAAAGATGCAAAATTCCCATCAAATAGCGCATTTTTTATAAAAATATATATACCAAAATACACATAAAATATTTTGTATTTTGTATATCTATTTTCATACGAACTCAAATTATTTCTATGTATTTTTGTATATATTTTAATACAAATTTTAGTTATGTTATGTGTATTTTGTAAATTTATTTTCATTCAAATATATATTATTTTATTGGTGTTTTGTTGATTTATATTGATACGAATTTACATTATTTTATATGTACTTTGTATATATATTTTTATACGCTTTTACATTATTTAATATTTATTTTGAATATATATTTTTATACAAATTCATGGTATTTTATGTGTATTTGTATATATATTTTTATATAAATTTACATTGTTTTATGTGTATTTTGTACATATATTTTTTTACAAATCTACCTTATTTTATGTATTTGTATTGAAATAAATATGCAAAATGCACATACAATAAGGTAAACTTCTGTTGAAAGAGATATGCAAAAATACATATAAAAAATTGTAAATTTGTTTCAAAATATATATACGAATACACATAAAATAACGTAGATTTCTATAAAAATATATATACAAAATACACATAAAATTGAGTAAATACGTATAAAAAAAATGTAAACAAAATACACATAAAATAATATAAATTCGAAACAAAATAAATCAACAAAATACCAATAAAAGAATGTGTATTTGTTCTGTGTATTTTTGTATATAGTTTTATACAAAATTACGATATTTTATGTGTATTTTGTATATTTATATTTATACAAATACACATTCTTTTACTGGTATTTTGTTTATTTATTTTGATACGATTTTTATGTGTATTTTGTATTCATTTTTTTATACGTATTTACTTCATTTTATGTGTATTTTGTATATATTTTAAAGAAATCAACGTTATTTTATGTGTATTCGTATATATATTTTGAAACAAATTTACATTGTTTTATATGTATTTTGCATATCTATTTCAATACAAATTTACCTTACAGTGTGTGCATTTTTTATATTTATTTTAATACTAATTTTAATATTTTATGTGTATTTTGGTATATATATTTTTATAAAAAATGCGTTATTTTATGGCTATTTTGCATCTTTATTTCATACAAATTTACATTATTTAATTAATATTATGTGTCTTTATTTTGATACGGTTTTACATTATTCTATTTGTGTTTTGTATATATTTTTTTATACATATTTACATTATTTAATTAGTATTTTGTATATATATTTGATACAAATTTACGTTATTTTAAGTGTATATGTTTATATATTTTCATTCAAATTTCCATTATTTTATGTGTATTTTGTATATGTATTTCAATACAAATTTACCTAATTTTGTGTGAATTTTGTATATTTATTTTCATACAAATTTAAATTATTTTTGTGTATTTTTGTATATAGTTTTCTACAAACTTAGGTTATTTTATGAGTATTTTGAATATCTATTTTCATACAAATACACATTCTTTTATTGATATTTTGTTTATTTATTTTGACGAGAATTTAAATTATTTAATGTGTATTTTGTATATATATATTTTTATACGTATTTACATCATTTCATGTGTATTTTGTATATATATTTCTATAGAAATCTACGTTATTTTATGTGTATTCGTATAAAGATTATTAAACAAATTTACGCTCTAATGTGCATTTTGTATATTTTTTCAATACAAATTTACCTTATTGTACGTTCATTTTGTATATTAATTTTAATACAAATATAATTATTCTATGTGTATTTTTGTATATGTATTTTTTTAAAAATATGCTTTATTTTATGAGTATTTTGCATCTTTATTTTCATACAAAATTACATTATTTTATTGATATTCTGTGTATTTATTTTGATACGATTTTACATTATTCTATGTGTATTTTGTATATATTTTTCATTTAATTTAGCTTATTTTATGTGTATTTTGTATATCTATTTATTTTAATACAAAATCAAATATTTTATGTTTTTTCGTATATATATTTTTTTTAAAAATGCGTAATTTTATGGGTATTTTGCATCTTAATTTTCATACAAATTTACATTATTTTATTAATATTTTCTGTATTTATTTTTGATACGATTTTACATTATTTTATTTGTGTTTTGTATATATTTTTTTTATACATATTTACATTATTTAATGTGTTTTTTGTATATATATTTGATACAAATTTACGTTATTTTAAGTCTATATGTTTATATATATTCATTCAAATTTACATTATTTAATGTGTATTTTGTATATGTATTTCAATACAAATTTACCTAATTTTATATTTTTTTTGTATATTTATTTTCATACAATTTTAAATTATTTTTGTGTATTTTTGTTTATAGTTTTATACAAATTTAGGTTATTTTATGTGTATTTTGTATATCTATTTTCATACAAATACACATTCTTTTCATGATATTTTGTTTATTTATTTTGACACGAATTAACATTATTTAATGTGTATTTTTTATATATATTTTATATGTATTTACATTATTTCAAGTGTATTTTGTATATATATTTCTATAGAAATCTGCGTTATTTTATGTGTTTCGTATATATATTTTGAAACAAATTTACATTGTTTTATGTGTATTTTGCATATTTTTTCAATACAAATTTACCTTATTGTATGTGCATTTTGTATATTAATTTTAATACAAATTTGATTAATCTATGTGTATTTTTGTATATGTATTTTTATAAAAATATGCTTTATTTTATGGGTATTTTGCATCTTTATTTTCATACAAATTTACATTTTTTTATTGATATTCTGTGTATTTATTTTGATAGGATTTTACATTATTCTATGTGTATTTTGTATATATATTTTATATAAAATGTATTTGTTTTCATTTCATACAAATCTACATTATTTTATGTATTTTTTGTACATGTATACACATAACATATTTAAATTTGTATTGAAATAAATATACAAAATGCACATACAATAAGGTAAACTTCTATTGAAAGAGATATGCAAAAGTACATATAAAACAATGTAAATTTGTTTCAAAATATATATACGAATACATATAAAATAACGTAGATTTCTATAAAAATATATATACAAAAAACACATACAATTAAGTAAATACGTATAAAAAAATGTAAACAAAATACACATAAAATAATGTAAACTCGAAACAAAATAAATAAACAAAATACCAATAAAAGAATGTGTATTTGTATAAATATAAATGTACAAAATACACATACAAAATAAACAAATAAAAAAAAATATGTACAAAATACACATAAAATAATGTAGATTTATATAAAAATATATATACAAATACACATAAAATACCATGAATTTGTATAAAAATATATATTCAAAATAAATATTAATTAATGTAAAAGCCTATAAAAATATATATACAAAGTACATATAAAATAATGTAAATTCGTATCAATATAAATCAACAAAACACCAATAAAATAATATATATTTGAATGAAAATAGATTTACAAAATATACATAACATAACTAAAATTTGTATTAAAATATATACAAAAATACATAGAAATAATTTGAGTTTGTATGAAAATAGATTTTACATTATTCTATGTGTATTTTGTATATATATTTTATATAAAATGTATTTGTTTTCATTTCATACAAATCTACATTATTTTATGTATTTTTTGTACATGATTGTATACACATAAAATATTTAAATTTGTATTGAAATAAATATACAAAATGCACATACAATAAGGTAAACTTCTATTGAAAGAGATATGCAAAAATACATATAAAACAATGTAAATTTGTCTCAAAATATATATACGAATACACATAAAATATCGTAGATTTCTATAAAAATATGTATACAAAATACACATAAAATTAAGTAAATACGTATAAAAAAATGTAAACAAAATACACATAAAACAATGTAAGCTCGAAACAAAATAAATAAACAAAATACCAATAAAAGAATGTGTATTTGTATAAATATAAATGTACAAAATACATACAAAATAAACAAATAAAAAAATATATGTACAAAATACACATAAAATAATGTAAATTTATATAAAAATATATATACAAATACACATAAAATACCATGAATTTGTATAAAATTATATATTCAAAATAAATATTAAATAATGTAAATGCGTATAAAAATATATATACAAAGTACATATAAAATAATGTAAATTCGTATCAATATAAATCAACAAAATACCAATAAAATAATATATATTTGAATGAAAATAGATTTACAAAATACACATAACATAACTAAAATTTGTATTGAAATATATACAAAAATACTTAAAAATAATTTGAGTTTGTATGAAAATAGATATTCAAAATACAATATAAAACTAGGTAAATTTCTTTTGAAATATATATACAAAATACCCATAAAATATTGTAAATTTGTGTCAAAATATATAAACAAATACACATAAAATAACTTAAAATAACGTAAATATGTATCAAATATATATACAAAAAACACATTAAATAATGTAAATATGTATTAAAAAATATATACAAAACATAAATAAAATAATGTAAAATCGTATCAAAATAAATACAGAAAATATTAATAAAATAACGTTAATTTGTATGAAAATTAAGATGCAAAATACCCATAAAATAATACATTTTTTATAAAAATATATATACGAAAAAACATAAAATATTTGACTTTGTATTAAAATAAATAGATATACATTCTTTTCTTGGTATTTTGTATATTTATTTTGTTTCGAATTTACATTATTTTATGTGTATTTTGTTTACATTTTTTTATACGTATTTACTTAATTTTATGTGTATTTTGTATATATATTTTTATAGAAATCTACGTTATTTTATGTGTATTCGTATATATATTTTGAAACAAATTTACATTGTTTTATATGTATTTTTGCATATCTCTTCCAATAGAAGTTTACCTTATTGTATGTGCATTTTGTATATTTATTTCAATACAAATTTAAATATTTTATGTGTATTTTGTTATATATATTTTTATAAGAAATGCGCTATTTTCATACAAATTTAAATATATTTTTTTGTTTTTTTGTATATATTTTTATTCAAATTTTCGTAATTTTATGTGTATTTTGTATATTTATTTTCCTACATATATACGTTTTTTTATCGGAATTTTGTTTATTTATTTTGATACGAATTTTCATTTTTTTAGGTGTATTTGATATATATATTTTTATACTTATTTACATAATTTTATATGTATTTTGAATATATATTTTCATAGAAATTTACTCTATATGTATATACAAAAAAACACAAAAATAGCTTAAATTTGTATGAAAATAAATATACAAAATACACATAAAATTAGGTAAATTTGTATTGAAATACATATATAAAATACACTTAAAATAATGTAAATTTGAATGAAATTATATAAACAAATACACTTAAAATGACGTTAATTTGTATAAAATATATATAAAAAATACACATTAAATAATGAAAATATGTATAAAAAAATATATACAAAACACATATAGTATAATATAAAATCGTATCAAAATATATACACAGAATATTAATAAAATAATGTACATTTGTATGAAAACTAAGGTGCAAAATACCTATAAAATAACGCATTTTTTTATAAAATTATATATACCAAAATACACGTAAAATATTTGAATTTGTATTAAAATAAATATACAAAAATGCACATACAATAAGGTAAATTTGTATTGAAATAGATATGCAAAAAACATATAAAACAATGTAAATTTGTTTCAAAATATATATACGAATACACATAAAATAACGTAGATTTCTATAAATATATATATACAAAATACAAATAAAATTAAGTAAATACGAATCAAAAATGTATACAAAATACTCATAAAATAATGTAAATTCGTATAAATATAAATAAACAAAATACCAATAAGAGAATGTGTATTTGTATAAATATAAATATACAAAATGCACATAAAATAACGTAAATATGTATAAAACTATATACAAAAATACACAGAAGTAATTAAATTTGCTTGAAAATAGATATACAAAATACACACAAAATAAGCTAAATTTGAATTGAAATATATATACAAAATACATAAAATAAAGTAAATTCGTTTCAAAATATTTTTAACAAATACACATTTAATAACGTAAATTTGTAAAAAAAATATATAAACAAAATACACATTAAGTAATGTAAATACGTATAAAAAAATATTTCCAAATACACCAATAATCAAGTCATTCGTGTCAAAATAAATAAACAAAAAACTAATTAAATAATGTAAAATTGTATGAGAAAACATATACAAAATACACATAAAATAACGTTTTAAGTTTCTATAAAAATATATGTACAAAAATGCATATAAAATTAGTTTGCATAAAAAAATATATACAAAACACACATTAGATAATGTAAATGAGTATAGAAATATGTATACAAAATACCTATGAAATAATCTAAATACGTATCGAGTTAAATTAAGAAAATAACAATAAAATAATGTAATTTTGGATGAAAATATATATAGAAAACACACATAAAATAACCTAAATACAAATACAAATATACACATTAAATAATTTAAAATTGAATGAAATAAATATACAAAATAAACATAAAATAAGGAAAATTTGTAATAAAATATATGTAAGAATACACATAAAATAATATAAATTTGTATGAAAATATATATACAAATACACATAAAATAACATGAATTTGTATAAAATGTTTCAAAATATATACGAATACACACAATAAAATAACGTAAATTTTTATGAAAATGTATATATAAAATACACATAAAATAGTTTAAATACGTAAAAAAATATATATACAAAATACACATAAAAGAATGTAAATTCGTAAAAAATTAAATACTCAAAATTCCAATAAAAGAATGTATATTTGTAGGAAAATATATATACAAAAAACAAATAAAATAACTAAAATTTGTATAAAAATATATACAAAAATACACAAAAATAATTTAAATTTGTTTGAAAATAGATATGCAAAATACACATAAAGTTAGGCAAATTTGTATTGAAATACATATACAAAACTCACATAAAATAATGTAAATTTGTATGATAATATATAAACAAATACATATAAAATCACGTAAATTTTGATAAAATATATATATATATATATATATATATATATATATATATATATATATATATATATATATATATATATATATATATATATTTATATATATATATATATATATATATATATATATATATACAAAATATACATTAAAGATTTTAAATATGTATAAAAATATATTATATTATATATATTTTTATTGATATTTGCGTTATTTATGTGTATTTTGTATATGTTTTCTCATAGAAATTTACACTATTTTATTGGTATATTGTCTATTTATTTTGATACGAAATACATGATTATTTGTGTATTTTTTACATTTTTTTATATGTATTTACATTATTTAATGTGTATTTTGTTTATATATTTTTATACAAATTTACGTTATTATATGTGTATTTGTATAGGTATTTTGATACAAATTTACATAATTTTATGTATTTTGTATATATATTTCAATTCAAATTTAGCTTATTTTATGTGTATTTTGTATTTCTATTTATTTTAATACAAAATCAAATATTTTATGTTTTTTTGTATATATATTTTTATAAAAAATGCGTTATTTTATGGGTATTTTGCATCTTAATTTTCATACAAATTTACATTATTTTATTAATATTTTCTGTATTTATTTTGATACGATTTTACATTATTTTATTTGTGTTTTGTATATATATTTTTTATACATATGTGCATTATTTAATGTTTTTTTTGTATATATATTTGATACAAATTTACGTTATTTTAAGTCTATATGTTTATATATTTTCATTCAAATTTATATTATTTTATGTATTATGTATATGTATTTCAATACAAATTTACCTATTTTTATATGTTTTTTGTATATTTATTTTCATACAAGTTTAAATTATTTTTGTGTATTTTTGTATATAGTTTTATACAAATTTAAGTTATTTTATGTGTATTTTTTATATCTATTTTCATACAAATACACATTCTTTTCATGATATTTTGTTTATTTATTTTGACACGAATTAACATTATTTAATGTGTATTTTGTATATATATTTTTATACGTATTTACATTATTTCAAGTGTATTTTGTATATATATTTCTATAGAAATCTGCGTTATTTTATGTGTATTCGAATATATATTTTGAAACAAATTTACATTGTTTTATGTGAATTTTGCATATTTTTTCAATACAAATTTACCTTATTGTATGTGCATTTTGTATAGTAATTTTAATACAAATTTGATTAATCTATGTGTATTTTTGTATATGTATTTTGATAAAAATATGTAATTAGTTAAATTTGTATTTAAATACATGTACAAAATACACATAAAATAATGTAAATTTGTATGAAATGAAAACAAATTCACATATAATAACGTACATTTGTATAAAATAGATATACAAAATAATTTTATGTGTATTTTGTATATTTATTTTCATACAAATTTAAATTATTTTTGTGTATTTTTGTATATAGTTTTATACAAACTTAGTTTATTTTATGAGTATTTTGTATATCTATTTTCATACAAATACACATTCTTTTATTGACATTTTGTTTATTTATTTTGACGTGAATTTACATTATTTAATGTGTATTTTGTATATATATTTTTATACGTATTTACATCCTTTCATGTGTATTTTGTATATTTATAAAAAATGCGTTATTTTATGGGTATTTTGCATCTTTATTTTCATACAAATTTACATTATTTTATTTACAATCTGTGTATTAATTTTAGTACGATTTTACATTATTCTATTTGTGTTTTGTATATATATATTTTTTATACATATTTACATCATTTAATGAGTATTTTTTATATATATTTTATACAAATTTATGTTAATTTAAGTGTATTTGTTTATATATTTTCATTCAAATTTACATTATTTTATGTGTATTTTGTATATGTATTTCTTTACAAATTTACCTAATTTTATATGTATTTTGTATATTTATTTTCATACAAATTTAACTTATTTTTGTGTATTTTTATATATAGTTTTATACAAATTTACGTTATTTTATGTGTATTTTGTATATGTATTTTCATACAAATACACATTCTTTTATTGATATTTTAATTATTTATTTTGACACGAATTTACATTATTTAATGTGTATTTTGTATATATATTTTTATATGTATTTACAACATTTCATGTGTATTTTGTATATATATTTCTATAGAAATCTACGTTATTTTATGTGTATTCGTATATATATTTTGAAACAAATCTACATTATTTTATGTGTATTTTGTATATATATTTCATTATAAATTTCCCTTATTTTAAGTTTATTTTTATATCTATTTTAACTCAAATTCAAATCATTTTATGTGTATATATTTATTTGTATTTACGTTATTTTATGTGTATTTTCTATATATATTTTTATTCAAAATTACATTATTTTATCGGTATTTTGTTCATTTATTTCGATACGAATTTAGATAATTTCATGTGTATTCTCTATACATATACATATGTAGTAAATTTCTATGAAAATATATATTCAAAATACATATAAAATTATATAAATAAGTATAAAAATATATATATCAAATACACCTAAAAAAAATTGAAAATTCGTATCAAAATAAATAAATAAAATTCCGATAAAAGAACGTATATTTGTAGAAAAATAAATATACAAAATACACATAAAATACGAAAATTTGAATAAAAATATATACAAAAATACACAAAATTAATTTCAATTTGTATGAAAATAGATATACAAAATACACATATAATTAGTTAAATTTGTATTTAAATACATGTACAAAATTCACATAAAATAATGTAAATTTGTATGAAATGAAAACAAATTCACATAAAATAACGTACATTGGTATAAAATAGATATACAAAATATACATAGAATAATGTAACATCGTATCAAAATAAATACACAGAATATCAATGAAATAGTGTAATTTTGTAAGAAAATAAAGATGCAAAATACCCATAAAATAATATACAAAATATACAAAATGCACGTACAATAAGGTAAATTTGTATTGAAAAAATATGCAAAATGCACATAAAACAATGTATATTTGTTTCAAAATATATATACGAATACTCATAAAATAACGTATATTTCTATTGAAATATATATACAAAATACACATGAAATGACGTAAATACGTATAAAAATATATATACACAATACACATTAAATAATGTAAACTCGCATCAAAATAAATAAACAAAATATCAATAAAAGAATGTGTATTTGTATGAAAATAGATATACAAAATACACATAAAATATTGTAAATTTGAATAAAACTCTATACAAAAATACACAAAAAATAATTTAAATTTTTATAAAATATATATACAAAATACACATGAAATTAGGTAAATTTCTATTGAAATACATCTACAAAATACACATATAATAATGTAAATTTGAGTAAAAATATATAAACAAATACACTTAAAAGAACGAAAATTTGTATGAAATATATATAGAAAATACATATTAAATAATGTAAATATGTATAAAAAAATATATACAAAACACAATTAGAATAATGTAAAATAGTATCAAAATAAATACACAGAATATTAATAAAATAATGTAAATTTGTATGAAAATAAAGATGCAAAATACCCATAAAACAACGCATTTTTTATGAAAATATATATACCAAAATGCACATAAAATATTTAAATTTGTATTACAATAAATATACAAAATGCACATTCAATAAGGTAAATTTGTATTGAAATAGATATGCAAAATACATATAAAACAATGTAAATTTGTTTCAAAATATACATACGAATACACATAAAATAACGTAGATTTCTATAAAATATATATACAAAATACACATAAAATGAAGTAAATACGTATAAGAAAATGTATACAAAATACACATAAAATAATGTAAATTCGTATCAAAATAAATAAACTAAATGCCAATAAAAGAATGTTTACTTGTATAAATATAAATATACAAAATACACATAAAATAACGTAAAATTGTATAAACTATATACAAAAATAAACAAAAATAATTAAATTTGTATGAAAATAGATATACAAAAGACACATAAAATAAGCTAAATTTGAATTGAAATAAATATAGAAAATACATAAAATAATGTAAATTTGTATCAAAATATATATTCAAATACACATATAATAACGTAAATTTGTATAAAAATATATAAACAAAATACACATTAAATAATGTAAATACGTATAAAAGATATGTACGTAATGTAAAAATACCCATAAAATATCTTATATTTAAAAAAATATATATACAAAAATACACATAAAATTATTAAATTTGTATTAAAATAAATATACAAAATACACAAACATTAAGGTAGATTTTTTTAAATGGATATGCAAAAAACACATAAAATAATGAAACCTTTTATCAAAATATATACGAATACACACAATAAAATTACGTAATTTTTTATGAAAATATATATACAAAATACACATAAAATAATGTAAATACATAAAAAAATATATATACAAAATACACATAAAATAATGTAAAATCGTATCAAAATAAATAAACAAAATTTCCTCTAAAAGAATGTGTATGTGTAGGAAAATATATATACAAAATACAAATAAAAAAAAATTGTATATAAATAATACAAAAATACACAAAAATAATTTAAATTTGTTTGAAAATAGATATGCAAAATACAAATGAAATTAGGCAAACTTTTATTGAAATACATATACAAAATACACATAAAATAATGTAAATTTGTATGAAAATATATAAACAAATACACATATGATAACGTAAATTTCCATAAAATATATGTACAAAATATACATTAAATAATGTAAATATGTCTAAAAATATGTATACAAAATACACAAAATATCGTAAAATCGTATCAAAATAAATAAACAAACAATCAATAAAATAATGTAAATTTGTATGAAAATAAAGATGCAAAATACCCATATAATAACGCATATTTGTTTAAAAATATATATACAAAAATACACATAAAATAATTAAATTTGCATCAAAATAAATATACAAAAGTCACATACAATAAAGAAAATTTGGATTGAAATAGATATGCGAAATACACATAAATAAGATAAATTTGTATCAAAATATATATACGAATACACATAAAATAGAGTAAATTTCTATGAAAATATATATTCAAAATACATATAAAATATTGTAAATAAGTATAAAAATATATATATCAAATACACCTAAAATAATGAAAACTCGTATCAAAATAAATAAACAAAATTCCAATAAAAGAACGTATATTTGTAGGAAAACAAATATACAAAATTCACTTAAAATTACGAAAATTTGAATAAAAATATATACTAAAATACACAAAATGAATTTCAATTTGTATGAAAATAGATATACATAATACAAATATAATTAGTTAAATTTGTATTTAAATACATGTACAAAATACACATAAAATAATGTAAATTTGTATGAAATGAAAACAAATTCACATAAAATAACGTTCATTTGTATGAAATATATATACAAAATATACATAGAATATAGTAAAATCGTATCAAAATAAATACACAGAATATCAATAAAATAATGTAAATTTGTATGAAAATAAAGATGCAAAATACCCATAAAATGAATCATTTTTTTTTATGAAAATACATATACAAAAATACACATAGAATAATAAAATTTGTATTAAAATTAATATACAAAATGCACATACGATAAGGTAAATTTATATTGAAAAAATATGCAAAATGCACATAAAACAATGTATATTTGTTTCAAAATATATATATATACGAATACACATAAAATAATATATATTTCTATAGAAATATATATCCAAAATACACATGAAATGACGTAAATACGTATAAAAATATATATACACAATACACATTAAATAATGTGAATTCGCGTCAAAATAAATAAGCAAAATATCAATAAAAAATGTGTATTTGTATGAAAATAGATATACAAAATACACATAAAATATTTTAAATTTATATAAAACTCTTTTTATAAAAATATATATACCAAAATAATAATTTTTTTAAATTTGTATTAGAATAAATATACAAAATGCACATACAATGAGGTAGATTTATATTGAAATAGATATGCTAAATACATATAAAACAATGTAAATTTGCTTCAAAATATATATTCCAATACACATAAAATAACGTAGATTACTATAAATATATATATACAAAATACACATTAAATGAAGTAAATACGTATAAGAAAATGTATACAAGGTACACATAAAATAATTAAATTTGTATTAAAATAAATATACAAAATACACATACAATAAGGTAAATCTATATTGAAATAGATATGCAAAATAAACATAAAATAATGTAAATTTGTATCAAATCATATCCGAATACACACAGTAAAATAACGTAAATTTTTATGAAAATATATATAAAAAATACACATAAAATAATGTAAATATGTAGAAAAATATATATACAAAATACACATAAAATTATGTAAATTCTTATGAAAATAAATTAACAAAACTCCACTAAAAGAATGTATATTTATAGGAAAATATAAATGCAAAATACAAATAAAATAACTAAAATTTGTATAAAAATATATAAAAAATACACATGAAATAGCGGAAATTTATATAAAATATATATACAAAATATACATTAAATAATGTAAATGTGTATAAAAATATATATACAAAATACACATAGAATAATGTAAAATCGTATCAAATTAAATAAACAGAAAATCAATAAAATAATGTAAACTTGTATGAAAATAAAGATGCAAAATACCAAAATAATAACGCATATTTTTACAAAAATACACATCAAATTAGGTAAATTTGTATTGAAATACATTTACAAAATACACATAAAATAATGTAAATTTGAATGAAAATATATAAACAAATACACTTAAAATATCGTAAATTTGTATAAAATATAGATAAAAAATACACAGTAAATAATGTAAATATGTATAAAAGAATATATACAAAACACAAATAGAATAATATAAAATCGTATCCAAATAAATACACAGAATATTAATAAAATAATGTAAATTTGTATGAAAATTAAGATGCAAAATACCCATAAAATAACGCATTTTTTATAAAAATATTTATACCAAGACACACATAAAATATTTGAATTTGTATTAAAATAAATATACAAAATGCACATACAATAAGGAAAATTTGTATTGAAATAGATATGCAAAATACATATAAAACCATGTAAATTTTTAAAAAACTTATAGATACGAATACAAATAAAATAACGTAGATTTCTATGAAAATAAATATACAAAATACACATAAAATGAAGTAAATACGTATAAAAAAAGGTATACAAAAAACACATAAAATAATGTAAACTCGTATCAAAATAAATAAACAAAATACTAATAAAAGAATGTGTATTGTATATATATAAATTTACAAAATACAAATAAAATAACGTAAATTTATATAAAACTATATGCAAAATTACACAAAAGTAATTAAATTTGTGTGAAAATAGATATACAAAATACATGTGTATTGTGTATATTTATTTTCATACAAATTGAAATTATTTTTGTTTATTTTTTTATATATTTTCATACAAATTTTCGTTATTTAATGTGTATTTTGTATATTTATTTTCTACAATATACGTTCTTTTATCTGAATTTTGTTTATTGAATTTGAAACGAATTTACCTTATTTTGTATATCTATTTTCATACAAATTAAAATACTTCTGTGTATTTTTGTATATAGTTTTATATAAATTTACGTTATTTTATGTGTATTTTGTATATTTATATTTATACAAATACACATTCATTTATTGGTATTTTGTATATTTATTTTAATACGAATTTATATTATTTTATGTGTATTTTGTATACATTTTTTTATACGTATTTACTTCATTTTATGTGTATTTTGTATATATATTTTTATAGAAATCTACGTTATTTTATGTGTATTCGTATATATATTTTGAAACAAATTTACATTGTGTTATATGTATTTTGCATATCTATTTCAATACAAATTTACCTTATTGTATGTGTTTTTTGTATAATTATTTTAATACAAATTTAATTTTTTGATGTGTATTTTGGTATATATATTTTTATAAATAAAAAAAATGCGTTATTTTATGAGTATTTTTATATATATTTTGATACAAATCTACATTATTTTATGTATCTTGTATATACATTTCAATTCATATTTAGCTTATTTTATCTGTATTTTGTATACCTATTTTCATACGAATTTAATTACTTCTGTGTATTTTTGTATATATATATATATATATATATATATATATATATATATATATATATATATATATATATATATATATATATATATATACAAATACATATTCTTTTATTGGTATTTTTTATATTTATTTTGATACGAATTTACATTATTTTATGTGTATTTTGTATGCATTTTTTTATACGTATTTTCTTCATTTTATGTGTATTTTGTATATATATTTTTATAGAAATCTACGTTATTTTATGTGTATTCGTATATATATTTTGAAACAAATTTACATTGTTTTATATGTATTTTGCATAGCTATTTCACTACAAATTTACCTTATTGTATGTGTTTTTTGTATATTTATTTTAATACAAATTTAATTTTTTGATGTGTATTTTGGTATATATATTTTTATAAATAAAAAAAATGCGTTATTTTATGGGTATTTTTTATAAATATTTTGATACAAATCTACATTATTTTATGTATTTTGTATATACATTTCAATTCAAATTTAGCTTATTTTATATGTATTTTGCATATCTATTTTCATACGAATTTAATTACTTCTGTGTATTTTTGTAAATAGTTTTATACAAATTTACGTTATTTTATGTGTATTTTGTATATTTATATTTATAGAAACACACATTCTTTTATTGGTATTTTGTTTATTTATTTTGATACGAATTTACATTATTTTATGTGTATTTTGTATACATTTTCTTATACATATTTACTTCATTTTATGTGTATTTTGTATATATATTTTTATACAAATCTACGTTATTTTGTGTGTATTCGTATATATATTTTGAAACAAATTTACATTGTTTTATATGTATTTTGCATATCTATTTCAATACAGATTTACCTTATTGTATGTGTATTTTGTATATTTATTTTAATACGTATTAATTATTTCATATGTGTTTTGGTATATATATTTTTATAAAAAATGCGTTATTTAATGGGTATTTTGCATCTTTATTTTCATACAAATTTACATTGTTTTATTAATATTCTGTGTATTTATTTTGATACGATTTTACATTATTCTATTTGTGTTTTGTATATATTTTTTTATACATATTTACATTATTTAATGTGTATTTTGTATATTTTAAAACAAATTTACGTTAATTTATGCGCATCGGTTAAAATATTTTGATACAAATTTACATTATTTTATGTATTTTGTATATATATTTCAATACAAATTTAGTTTATTTTATGTATATTTTGTATATCTATTTTCATTTGCATCAAAATAAATAATCAAAATAGCAATAAAATAATGTAAATTTGTATGAGAAAACATATACAAATACACATAAAATAACGCAAATTTCTAAAAAAATATATGTACAAAAATGCACATAAAATAAAGTAAATTTGCAAATTTGTATTGAAATAGATATGCAAAATACATATAAAACAATGTAAATTTGTTTCAAAATATATACGAATACACATAAAATAACGTAGATTTCTATAAAAATATATACAAAATACACATAAAATGAAGTAAATACGTATAAAAAAATGAATACAAAAAATACATAAAAATCGTATCAAAATAAATAAACAAAATACCAGTAAAAGAATGTGTATTTGTAAAAATATAAATATACAAAATACACATAAAATATCGTAAATTTGTATAAAACTATATACAAAAATACACAGAAGTAATTAAATTTGTATGAAAATATATATACAAAATACAGCTAAAATAAGCTAAATTTGAATTGAAATGTACATACAAAATACATAAAATAATGTAAATCTGTATCAAAATATCTATACAAATACATATAATAACGTAGATTTGTTTAAAAATATATAAACAAAATACACATTAAGTAATGTAAATACGTATAAAAAAATATGTACAAAATACACATATAATCATGTAATTCGTATCAAAATAAATAAACAAAATAGCAATAAAATAATGTAAATTTGTATGAGAAAACATACAAATAACGCAAATTTCTATAAAAATATATACAAAATGCACATAAAATAAAGTAAATTTGCAAAAAAATATATATACAAAACACACACTAAATAATGTAAATGCGTACATAAAATAACCTAAATTTGTATAAAATTATATACAAAAATACACAAAAAAACTTCAAATTTGTTTGAAAAGAGATATAAAAAATACACATAAAATTAGGTAAATTTGTATTGAAATACATATACAAAATACACATCAAATAATGTAAATTTGAATAAAAATATATAAACAAATACACTTAAAGTAACGTAAATTTGGATAAAATATATATGCAAGATACACATTAAATAATATAAAAGTGTATAAAAAAATATATACAAAAAAAAATAGAATAATGTAAAATCGTATCAAAATAAATACACAGAATATCAATAAAATAATGTAAATTTGTATGAAAATAAAGATGCAAAACTCCCAAAAATTTTCGCATTTTTTAAAAAATATATTTACCAAAATACATATAAAATATTTAAATTTGTATTGAAATAAATATACAAAATGCATATACAGTAAGGTAAATTTGTATTGAAAGAGATATTCAAAAATACATATAAAACAATGTAAATTTGTTTCAAAATATATATACGAATACACATAAAATAAAGTAGATTTCAATAGAAATATATTTACAAAATACATATGAAATTATGTAAATACGTATAAAAATATATATACAAAATACATATCAAATAATGTAAACTCGTGTCAAAATAAATCAACAAAATATCATGAAAAGAATGTGTATTTGTATGAAAATAGATAATAGATAATAAATTTGTATAAAATATATATGCAAGATACACATTAAATAATGTAAATATGTAAAAAAAAGTATATACAAAAAACAAATAGAATAATGTAACATCGTATCAA